>NC_092506.1:39053601-39355874 GCF_047511675.1 Marmota flaviventris | reverse complement strand
TCCGGGCACATTTTAAATGTTTAATTTATTAGAAAAACCCTGAGCCTTCAAACATTTAATTTCTTTAAAGAAGGTCAGAAATTTTTAGAAATTGTATGTAATATTGTGGGAAAGTTTTACTTTGTCATTTATTTGTTCATGCAAAAATTATTTGCTTTGAGCTGGCTACATATTTGATCAAGGTAAGAGACATTACATCCATTCATTCTCATAAGTTCAACTAAGCATCACTATCACAGAGAAGGCTCTCTTTGTTTCTGTGAAGAAAGGAAGGGAAGACAAACACAATGTAGTGGTGGGGGAGAAAGCCTTCCATCACAACATGATGGAACATACAACCTAGATTAATAAAGAGTGAGGCATAATAGGCCAGGAAATGATTTCAAACAAGTGGAGGGAAACATCTTTTGAGAAGCCCTCCATAAACCCAAGGGACTTTCATTTACATGTTTTTGGATTGGAAAATTTTGAGACATTTTCGGAGAATGATAACATTTAATTTTCAGGTAGGGAAAACACCTCTTGTAGTGGATTCTTGGGGAGAAACTACATCTGGACTCAAATATCCACACCTTATCTTTGGGATGTTTGGATAGTTTAGTCATTTAGACATTTCTTGTGGTCTATATATCCACAGAACTTTATAGGACTATACATTTATAAATATTCCTGGAGTTAAAAACTTTCTATTGAAGTGCTTTATCAAATCATCATTTTGAATTGTTTTTCATATTTTATGTTTTAGAGACTGTAAAGCATTCATGACACATAGTACGATTCTATTAATCAAATTCTTATCACCTGCCTGGAAGCTAGATTTTTCTTTTACACATTCATCACAGAGAGGGTTTTTGTTTTATTTTTTTTAAGTAAGCAACAGAATATATCAAAAAGTTAAGTGTTACAGTTAACGTTTAGATGATTTCATAATAAATTTTTTCCACAATGTGGTTCTTTATTTTACATAAGACATAATAAAATATGAACAAAAAGCATTAGGTGAATTAAAAGAAAGTGACAATTCTTTTGTTTATGTGATAGGTGTTAAATTATAATCATGCATACATTTTATTCACTGGGGAGAAAAGCTATATGAAGAAGTCCTGGAAGCTGAGAGTGAAAATGAATCTATTTCACTCATTTGGCATTTATTAAAGGTTCTGTATAAAGTCATGCATTGATTAATGACAAAGATGCATTCTGAGAAAGGCATTACATCATTAGGTAATTAAGTGTTTGTGTGAACATCACAAAATGTATTAATGTATTTATTTAGACCCAAGTGGTATAGCCTAAAATGCACATATATATATATATATATATATACACACACACATATATATATATATATATATACATATACATATACTATATAGACTATTTCTCCTAGAGCCATAGTGAATAATAAAACCTTACAACATTAATTCAAGCACAAGAGCAAATTATGCACTGAAGAGATGGAGTGGTAAATACAAAATATGCGAGGCTGTTGTTAGCATAGCATGGCATATCATTTCACAACAACATGCTGAAACATGGTAATAAGTATAGTACAGCAAACATATAAGACAGTAATGTAGACATTTATTGTCATTGTCAAGTATCGTATTGATGCATATAATTGTATGTGCTATAATTTTATGACTGGCTGTGCAGTAGCTGTGTTTACACCTGCATCCCTGTACCCATGTGAGTCCTGCAGTGTACTACCTCATTAAGATGGCTATGTGTCATTCGGCCATAGGAATGTTTCATATCCTTTATAATGTTATTGGAACCACTACTGTAGATTCTGTAACAGAACAAAACATTGTTATCGGGTACATGATTGTACACGAGAAAAACATCACTCTGTACTCCCATGGTAATTTTAGCTGTATGAGACAAAGAAAAGAAATAAAGTGTGGAAACTGTTATAGTAAGTGATTACACACATTGACAATGGAGCACTTGGCCTGAGGATTTAGACAGATTTCATTAGGGAAGTGGCATTACAGAGCTATCTCATGGCTTAGATGGGTGTTCATCAGCCCGACCCTGAAGGAAACAACAGAGAACAGCGTATCTGACATTAGAACAAAGTGGAAATCCATATCAGGTTCAGGGAGCACAAACTGTATATTTGTGGATGTGTATGTTGTGTAAGGAAGAATATCTTTCAAGAACTCTCAGGAAAGAAATCAGAGATAAAAACACTAAGTTTAGATTGTGAGGTGATATAAACCAGTAGGGTGTTTAACGTAAGGGGAGACCTTGATTAGATTTGTTCTAGGAAGTATGGTGTGGGAATTAGGATGTCAGAATGGATTAGGGAGGAAACCTGAAAATAAGAAGATTTAGGAAATGGTCAGTAGGATTAGTGAAAATATAAGGATTTGAAAGTCATCTCCAATATAATTTGACTGATTGAACAAGGAATGTGGAATGAAACGTGGGAAAGAAGGTTTTAATTTTTTTTTTTTTTTTTATCATTGTACAGCAGTGTATAGAGGACATACATTAAGACAAACCTACCTACCTGTGTTGTGGAATGCATAGTATGGTAAAACCTTGGATGTCACCTGAACCAATGTTTTTCACCTAGTGTATTCTATGACAGAGGGAGTTTCTGAAGTTCATCAATTGGTGGTGGCTTCAATGGATGATCTAAGCCTGGGAAACATATAGGGTTTGTGTTTCCAAATTGCAGCTAATCAGTGGATCTGCAAAACAACAAATTTGACCATGGAAGACTTTGGATGTCTTTCAGAGAGTGTTGTTGGGATAATGATTTGTCAATATCTCTACTTCATATTTGAGGAAGATGAGGTCCTGAAAATGAACAAAAGTTTAAAAGCAAATCTAACACAGCATGTAGATTGTTTTAGTCTGTGTTTCCTTCTCTTCTTGAGGGTGTGGGAAGTATTTATTAATGTGTAGCTAATTAAGCATTTTTTGTGGTATGTGGCATCTACAAATATACACTTTTCCTTACATTAAGTCAATGCCTAGAATACAACATTTTCAACTGTTATTTGTAGAATGAATGAAGAGACAGGTAAAGAAGGGAATTAATCCTGCTCTCCAGATGCTATTTTTAGCCATTATACTCTGGTACTTTGAGTTCTAAACAGTGACATCTTTTTAGCTTAAGGAAGAGTTCTAATAGCTATTTTAGCTACTTCTTCAACATTTCAGCTCATATTGTTAGGACATTATCACACTGCTGTCAAATTCTGCTTGCCTCTAGGTCTTAGAATTTATGTTAGTAAACATATCTCTGAGTAGTTTTTATTTGAAATTTAGTTGGTTGATGCTTTCCATTTCCTACTGAATTCTGGGTAAATTATTTAAATGCAGACTATCTCCTTGTACATTTTCTAAGGAGCCTATAGGTAAAAATGTACTTGTTCATATTTGTTGCATTTATAATAATAGAAGAACAATTGCAAAAATGATAAAAGTATAGGTGAGGTGTAAACAGGTGTAACAGACTGCAGTCTTTTCAAAAAATGTACTGCATGACATCTATTTAAAATGATGGGATTATAGGTCAAGAAAGTTGATCAACATAATGAAATGATGTGATTTAATATTAATTGGTAAGCAGAATGCAAATTCTGTAGTCATACTAACTTATATTCACATCTTGGTCTAACAGAGAATTTGTTATGTGATCTCTTATGTTATAAATATTATTACATATTTTTCTTTCCAATTATTGGGTTAAGTTATATCCTTCATAGAATTATTGTAAGAAGTGACAAATAAATGGAAAAAAATGCAAAAGCATTGTGTGAAGTTTCTGGTAAAATATGGCACACTCTGGATCCTCTATGGATATTATTTCCCCATTTCTCCTGATAAGGAAGTCTCATTTCAAATGATGATTATGATAATTTCTTTCTTTTTTTTATTTGATTACTGGAGATTGAACTTAAACCCAAGGTCATTTTACCACTTAGCTTCATTCCCAGCTCTAGCTCCATTTTTTTAAGACACTTTTTAGCTAAGTAAGTAAGCCTGTTCTCAATCTTGTGATCCTCCTGCCTCAGCCTTCCCAGTCACTGAAATTACAAGCATGTATTGCCAGGCTTTCTATTTTTTTTTATTTTTGTGGATTGGTTATATTTATAACTATTCTCCATTTTTCTCCTTTCCTCAATGGAACAAAAATTTTTCTCTCCTATTTTAGCTTTCTTAGTACTATATGTGACATACATTTTAAAATTATCCTTAGATTTCCTCAGGATTTAATACATGTAGATTTATGACATATGTGCAGCACAGGTGTGTATGTGTGTGTATATATGTATGTGTGATGTATGTGTGTGTGTGTGTGTGTGCTATATATGTGTGGTGCCCACCCATTATGTGAAAACATTTATCAATTTTATAGTTAATTTATTTGTTTATATTTAGTGGTATAGAAAACAAACCCAAATCCTCATGCTTACTTAGAAATAGCCCTACTACTGAGTTGCATTCCCAGTCTAAGTGGCTTTCTTTAAATAATACTAATTACTCAAGATTTTTAGCTTTTAATATTATTACCAGAATATCATTTTGTGCTCTCATTGTTTGTGAATATTATAATTTTTGATGATTCTAACTCCCATGAAAAACGGCTGATACAGAAGTATTATTTTCTAAATAGCAAGCTTTATTTGATAGATGACAGTTTTGTCCAAGTTCTCAGCATGTCCACCTCCTTGACTTATTTACCTACTGAGTGTATTTCTATGTAGTGTAGGATGGTGTTTCACATTGCTTCTTATTCATTTTGAGAAATAAATGTGCAAGCATGATTTTAAAAAGCAAATTCCTTTATGAGGTCAATGAAGGTTTCAGTAGCTTGAATGGTGGTTGATATGCCATACTTAATTACTATTTCCCTGTGTGTGAACTTGAAAAATTATGCTACAAAATCCAGTTTTGTCCATTTTTGTCCCTTACATAAAGAAAACTTGAAATTATATGTTCTCCATTTGTTGTATGGATATAGTCACAATAATACATTCATTCAGCATTTTCTTATATACTTGACACATATCAGGAACTATTCTGGAGTTGAAAAGACAGTGAAGAGATAGTCAGATGATGTCCCTATTCTCCTGGGGCTTACATTGCAATAAGAATTTCAGGTAGTAATAAATACTATGATGTTAATACAGTGAGCTATGTAATACATGGTCATTATTGTATTAAGTCATGGTAGGATTCCCTAAAATGTAGCAACATTTCAGCTGCATCCCAAATACTCGGGAAGCAGCCATATTAAAATCTGTGGTGAATTTCAGGAAGACTTTAAAGCTGAAAGCATTGAGGTTTTGTCAGTCTTGGTGAGTTTTACCAATGCTTTGGTGAATGGAGAAAAGTGGAAAAAACAAAGAATTGGAAAGCAATGAGTTTAGAGAGGTTGTCAAGGTTTGGGCCTTTGAAAGCCTTAAAGGCTGTAGGAAAACATTTAAATTTATACTGGATACCAAGTGAAATATAAGAGAATTTTAAACAGACATGTTCTATAAACTAATTTAAATTAACAAAATGATGTTGTCCATTTATGGAAAATGGCCTATGGAGAGGCAGCAGGAGAAGCCACAGGTCCACCCCATGACTCTGAAGTATCTGGATAAGAAAGACCATGTTTTACATTAGCAGCAGTGAAGATGGTGAGCATGGAGCAAGTTCTGAAGATGGAATTCGTCATCTTATTCCAAATGTGAAAGGAGTACTTGTGTATGGAAACACACTAATATCTCTCAAGTCTGGGGTGTCGCAAATGAGTGTTACCTTCTCTTTTCTTCTACTTCTTCCCCTCTTCCTTGTTCCCAGACCCTTCTTCTTCCCCTTTTACTCCTTCTTCTCCTTCTCTTTCTTCATCTATTTTTATTGGTTCTTTTTAAGTATACATGACAATAGATTCCATTCTGGCATAATTATAAAAAAAGCATGAAATATGTCATTAAAATTCTGATCCCAGTACTTCTCCTTCCCCTTCATTTTCCCCACCTCCTGATTGTTTGCATCTAATGATCTTTCTGAAATTTACCCATAATTATTTTTTAAATTAATTTATTGTAGAAATACACAATGGTGAGTTTTGCTGTAGTATATTAATATATGAACTTAGGAAAGTTATGTCAGATTCATTACACTCTCTTTCTTTTTTCCATCTTTCCTTCCTTCTCTCATTCCCCTTTGTCTACTCCATTTTTATTCTTTTGTTTTAATCCCTTTCCCAATTATTGTGGGTTAGCTTTCACATATCAGAGAAAACATTCAACGTTTTTTGTTTGTTTGTTTGTTTTCTTGTGGACTGGCTTATTTCACTTAGCACCATAGTCTTCAGATCCGTCCATTTACTGGCAAAAAAAAAAAAAAAAAATTCATTCTTTCTTATGGCCGAGTAATACTCCATTGTATATATATACATTTTCTTTATTTGTGCATCTATTGAAGGGCACCTAGGTTGGCTATATAGCTTAGCTATTGTGAACTGTGCTGCTATTGATACATCTGTGTCACTGTAGTACACTGATTTTAAATTCTTTGGGTATATACTGAGCAGTGAATAACTGGGTCAAATGATGGTTCCATTCCTAGTTTTTTAGTAATCTCCATACTGCTCTCCAGAGTGGCTGCACCAATTTACAGTCCCACCAACATCTTTGCCAACATTTATGGTTACTTGTGTTCTTGATAATTGCCATTCTGACTGGATTAAAATGAGATCTCAGTGTAGTTTTTATTTGCATTTATCTAATTGCTACAGACTCACTGAATATCTGTTCATATATGCATTAACTGTTCCATGTCTTATAGAAGATAAATCTTGGAGATGCTTTTCTTAGGGAACATATGTCATCATTGAGAAAGATTCCTGGAGGACCACTCAGAAGACCTGAGTTACATCTTTTCTTTGTCTTAGTAAACAGTGGGCTAAGAAATAAGCCACAAAATTATGCTGATCTTAGATTCATCATGTGGAACTTGGGATGTGGTTCAGTGGGTGAGTGCCTGCCTACCATGTATGAAGCCCTGGGTTTAATCACCAGTACCACACACAAAGAATATGTTTTGTTTTAATATGTGAATTTATTTAGGTGGCTTTAGAGTTTTCATCCAAATATAAAGTCTTATAATGTAAAAAAAAATTAAATAAACTACAAATACCAGTAGCTTTCCCATAAAATTTGTTTTGTATGTTTGTGCTTCTTCCTGATATTTCATTATGTGTATTATGTTATTTCAAAAATCTCATTTTGTGCTTATGCATAGTACCATGAGAGTAAATGATAATTCATTATCAATTATTAATACAATAAATTATATACTATCTTACATTTTAATGCCAAAATAAACAATCTTTATTCCATATTATCTATTAATTTATAAATGTAGGTATTTCACATAAGCTTTATCCTGTGAAACTAATTTAAATCAGATGCTTTGAAGATTCAATTAGTTACATATGGATTCACATATAAACCTACACACACACACACACACACACACACACACACACTAAAGCAGAATATTTATCCATTTATTCATTTTTTCCAGAATATGTATGATTATTTTGTGGATTTATTCATATAATGAATGAATAAATCTAAGTCTAAGATGACATCTAATTTTTGTGTTCTATTCAATTCTAATGTGAATTCTTATGAAAACTGGGCTTGTATGTAATATTTCTATTAAAAAGGTTTACATATGACAAACACAAATTTTCCACTACATCCTCACCTCATTAAGGGCAACAATTTAGTAAGAACATTCATATTGTTATATTGTAGTTTCCTTATCATCTTTCCGATTGCTATATCACTTTGTTCCTAACTAAAAGCCTGTACTTTTTGTATTTCCCCATTCTTATCCCCTCCACTTTGGATATTTTCTTCTGCTTTTCCCCCTTGTTGTGTGAAAGAACTGTTTTGCCACATATCCAGTATCATTATGCAAAATTTTTCTTTTAACAGACACTGAACTTGATGTTGTCTTTGGTATTGAAATATTAGCTATCAACATCTTAATAAAGCATGAGTAGAATTTAGTGGTAAAGGGAGTAGATATTTTTTTATTGTTTACCCAAAGAAGAAAGATAATATTTTTTTAAAATTACCAATTCGTATTTAATATGGGTTGTTTCCTTGATCATGAGTTTTAAAATGTAATGTTTCCTTGAGTAATATTCCACAAGAGTCCCATAGGCTTCTCCTGATTTTGTTCCCTCTTGAATGGAATCAATTTTATGGAAGATTGTTATATACCATGATATATACTCCCAGATTAATACTAGTTAGAAAAAATAGTTTGCAGCTCCATTGTAAGTGAAGTAGATTTTAAAATTTACAGTAACATCTTCAGGGGAAAAAAAAAAAAAAACTTAAGTATTTATAATCTGTCATTTCATCTTAGCTGGTGGTAATAAGCTCTCAAGACCAATTCTCTGTAATGATAGTAGTAAAGATTTTGAAACTGATGTAATAGTTGTGTCCCATTGAGATTCAGAGATGGCTTGAATTAAGGAAAAATCAAATTGACTGCCAGTAAGTCAAAAGATCATGTTATCCCTACACTATTAAAACTCATGCCAAAGAAACACATTGTGATGCATTGAGATTTCCTCCAGGCAATAAATTCACAGAACACTGGAAAAAATTTCTTCTACATCTGGAGTAAGCTTCATTTTTATCTTCCTAACTTAAGTTTATTTCCAAACAAGTGTTAATAGCACCGACACCAATTGTTTTGGCAGCAGCTATAATAGAACAAGACAAATCAATTTTTCCATTGTAATATTTACCATTTACTCTAAAAACTGGCCTGTCTGTATTTTGAAGAACCTTGAGATTCAATGAAGGCACTTAACTCTTAAGTAATTGAAGAGTAATCAACCATCTCATGAAAAAAAATTAAAAATAACTTTTCTGAAGTGGCAAACATACTTAGTTTAAGATTAAATACACAAAGATATAGTATTACTTAAAGTAGAACTACATAAACCTGAAATAGGCTTACTCACAGACCAACAAGGCATATGATGTTTATACCTAAGAGAGAAGTCTATAATATGCAACTAAGCAAAATCAAGAATATCTTGATGTAAAGGAATATCTAAATTGAATGTAATTCTCCTCATAAGACTACAATGTCATTACTTTTTCAATTAGAAATTAATACTGAGTTCTTAATCTCTAATAATGATACAAATATGCAAAAGTAATGCATAAGCTTGGCTTTATTACCTTCCAAAATAAATGATGTAGAATATTGGATGACTAATTTATAAATTTATGCTGTATAACATGTTCAGATGAGAAACCTTAGATCTGCACCATTTAATCACCAATGATCATGACTCTGCTAGGAAACACAGTCACTTTTAAAAGCAGAGGGAGTCAAAACTCAAAGGTTATCCCTCACAAAAAAAGCAAGATTTCTGCTTTCTTGAAGTTCAAAAGAACTACAGGTCTAGAGTCCTATCTGAATAAATTGCAAGGAGATGACTAAGAATGCTTCATTAGCATTATGCTTTTATTGCTTATTTATTACCAGCATTTATTAAATAGCCTCCACACCCAAGAAGAATGATGAGGCTTTGAAATCCCCATCAATGAGGGCAAAATTCCTGCCTTAATGATCCTCACCATCTGGCAATGAAGTCAGACCTTAACAAAATATTAAAATAGCATGCAATTCTTAAGGAACCATAGCTATAAATATCTCAAGACCAAAGGGAACATTTCAGAGAAAATGAATTGTAACGGGATAAAAAGACTAAAAAGAAAGGGAGTGAGATTTTCATGCAAGTTGTGTCTGAAAAGATAGGTGGGGATGAGAACACAAAAGTAATGTGTATGTTACAATATTAACTCTATTTCCAAATGAGTTATCCCTTAAGATTGATCTGGGGTTTTTCAAATACTAAGATATTGCTATCTATGTTAATTTGTGTTTGAGAACAGTGCCTCTAACAATCTTGGTGGCTGCCATTAGAAACCATTTTTGTGAATAAAGCACTAATATTAATTCCTCAATCCATACATATGGGAGGTCTTTCTATATTCTAATGTCTTTTTTAATTTCTTTCCTCAATGTTCTGTATTTTTCATTGTAGATGTCTTTCACCAACTTGATTAGGTTTATCTTCAGGTATTTTTTTTAGGCTCTTGTACATAGAAACATGTTTTTTTGATTAATTTCTTGGTGACTTCATTTCTGGTGTATAGGAAAGCTACCAATTTTTTTTTTAAAGTTGGATTAAATATTCTTATTTTCTTTTCCTGAATTAGTTTCTTCAGTTCTAAGAGACTTTCCTGGATTCTTTAAGATTCTCTAGGTGTGGTTCATTTGCAAACAGGGTTAATTTGACTTCCTCCTTCCCTCCCTTTTAATTTTTTCTTTTGACTGATTGCTTTTGCTAAAGTTTCCAGTATTACATTGAGTAAAAATGGTGAGTGTGAGCAACCTCATCTCCACCTTTTTTTAGAGGATAAAGAAAATGTGCTCTATGTGCACAATGAAGTGTACAAAGAATGTAAGTTCCGTAAAGAAGCATGAAATCATGTCATTTTCAGGAAAAGGAGTGAAACTAGAGATCATCATGTTAGGTGAAATAAATGTCTCATAAACACAAAAAATTTTTTCTCTTATTTTGAATCTAGAAACAACAACAACAACAACAAATAAACAACATGAAAGTGAAAGGGGGCCTTTTAGGGAAGGGAACTGGGGTTTGGGGTGAGAAATGAGGGACTAAAGAAATGTGGTAAGGAGGGTGAGTATCAGCAAACATATGCATTCACCAAAATGTCAAAATGAAACCCATTAGTATGCACTAATAATTATATTATAAAAATTATATTATAAAAAACCATTAGTATGCACTAATAATTATATTATATTATAAAAATTAATATGCACTAATAATTATAATAATAACACATAAAATTATTTTTACTGAAAGAAGGAAACTACCAGAGAGGAAAAAAAAATGGGGGACCAAACTTTAAGCTACAGGAGATTCCTACAGACATCCGTGATACATTAGATTAGGACATGCTGAAAAGTAATTTAAGATTTGCTGTAGATCTATGATTTATAGGGTTTATCCCAGTTCCAAATATGTTAGGAGACTGAAACACATGCAAACACACAGATGTATACAAGAAAGATAACAGTGTTTAAAGAGGAAAAAACAGAAAATAAAAGATGGATAAGTGAGAGATTCTGGTGATTTATTTTGACCAGGTTATATAAACTATAACCCCCAAATTAGCATCTGAATAATAGCATATTAACTTGTTTTTACTTTCACATATAATCTAACTCAATAATAAAGCATTTTTATCATATGCAAAAATATTCCTAGAGTAATTGATTTGTTCTGTGTGTAAAACCAGAAGTCATTTACAGCCTTTTTCCGGTAGGTTAGAAGTGTTTCTAATTGCCTTTGTAAAAATTAACCATATTTACTGCTCCATTGAGCATACAAAAATTCCAAAGTTGACTTGTAATAGAGAAATATGATAAATTTCTAAGTTAGTAATTGGATAATTTCATTGATATTCCAATTATTGATCTCCTGTCTTACACATATTTTACACAGCTACCATCTTTGGGGTAGTATGTTTATCAATATTACTCATTTTGCTCAGTGGATTGGTGAATTTTTACCAGATTCTGGATGTTATTTCACACAATGAATAAATGACAAACCAAAATTCAAAATTCAATGTCTCAGTATCAGGGGTATTTATATTCTTTAAGCCAGAGTTACAGGGGAGGCAGCTATCCAGAGATGGTCAAGTTGGACTGCTAAAACCATGGGTGTGTATTAGGGTAGAGAGGACCATAAAGAAAAGTCAATTTGCTTTTAGTTTCTTTGTAGTTTACTGTATGCAGTTTTTTTTTTTTTTTTTTTCTTGTGATTTATAAAAAGCAGCAAGTAGAAGGAAAATGGAACTCTGGGATCTCTGTGGGTAAGAAAACAGACAGAGGCCTGGGTTGCAACTTCAAATCTAAAAGAAAATAGAAAGATGTTGATATGTCCTCCTGTGTCTTCAAAGAAAAGGCACGATGAAGCCCTGTTAGTTTCCCTCAGAAAGAACTAGCTGACTGCTGAGAGAGAAAAGCTTCACTGCCAACTATTTTACTCCCTATGAAAAGAGGAACAGAGGTGGATAGATATGCCTGAGTAACCTGCTTCAGAGAGTAAACAAAAAGAAATGAAGGAATGACAAGGGAGAGAAGGGATTAAAGTAAGAAAGACAAAGGAGAGAAAGAATGCCCATCAAGACCTTAGCAGGAATAAAGAGGTTTGGAGGTGGGCAGGGATCACTCCAAAATGAAGAAATGTCCTAAGAAAACAAAAACAAACAAACAAATGAACAAACAAACAAATAAATGAATAAATAAATAAATAAAAACTGTAGATGGAGAGAGGAGCAAAGAAATCATACAAGCAGCTCATTGGAGAAATCACAGCACTCTTTTTACAAGCACACCAACATGGGTCATTAAAGTCTGTATTTTGAAATCACCCAATAGTAGAAATATTTAATAACAATTTAACAAATGTAGGAAGATGGACAGTTGCTGTGCAGACATCAAAACACACAGACATATGATGTTACCTTGTTGTTTAGAGAAAGGTAAAATTAGATTCTTTACATTATTTGGTGGTGGCTATTGCTGTTTTGCTTTGACAAGACTGGTGTCTTGTTAAAAGTTTTTTTTTTTTTTAATATTTTTATTAGTTGCTCAAAACATTACAATGATCTTGACATATTCTTGTTAAAGTTTTAAGAGAGGAACCTGATCATGGTGTGAGGTTTAAGACTGCATATGTGTTATGTAAATGAAAAGCTGAATTTGGAAATGTAATTTCCTAATGTTCTAAGGGAAAGCGACTTCAGCAATCAGTAGTTAACTACTGATGCTGCCTTCTTGCAAACACAATTGTGGAGGAATACAACTTGGATCTTATTTTAAGAAATGGTAGGATTTCCTTATTTCTGTCTTGGTTCTCTTAAGGAAGACAGAATAGCATGTATGTAAAGAAATAGATTTTAAAGACTTATGAAAATTATTAACAATTTAAATGAGTAGGAAGAGTACTGAATATTATTGATTCTACCCAAATAAGCAAAATATAAAAAACGTAAAGGCTTCATAATTGCTTCTATTGCAAAGCTACTTATATAACACATTTCCATGGTATATTTCACATTTAGTACATTTTGGCTTATCCCTAAGATCTTAGCTCAAGTGTTACTTCTTCCTCATAAATATCTTGATAGTCCACTTTCCCTCTCCATTTTGAGTTCAATTTCCTCCTTTAAATATTCATTTTTACCCATATTTCTCCTAGCATAAAACATCATACAAATTGTGATTGACCTTTGTTTATAATACCCACTAGATGGAGGGCTGGAACCAAGAATACCTTGTGGCTTTGTCTCCAAGACTTGGAACAGTAAATGGTATATAAAAGACCCACAAAATATTAAATGAATGGTAATAGCTAATATTAATATATTTTACTGTATATTAGTTACTATAAAAACTTTAGATATATTGAATTCCTTAATACAGGAACAATTTAAATAAACACTATTATTGTGTGTGTGTGTGTGTGTGTGTGTGTGTGTGTGAAATGAACCTAAGACTGACTACTACATTCTAGGCAGGTGCTCTTCCACTGAGCTGCAAAACCAGACCCTGATAACCTTATTTCCTAGATTAAAAATGTGGAATTTTATAATTTGTCCAGAATTTTTATGTTTGCAAATTTGGTAGGCAACCTCAAGAGGTCTGTTTCCAAACCTGTGATCCTGACCACTAAGTTGCATTACCTCTCAAATTGAAAACAAAGGCAAAGTGCAGCTGACTATCTAGCAGTTACTAAACATGATTGACATCACTTCTTTATACATCATCTCTAGTGACATAAACACAAGAGAAAAACAACCTCCTATTGATGTTGTTGTACCAGTGAAGCACAATAGTTTGCTCATTATTATTTGAGCTCCTTAACTCAAAGGGTAGGAAGATTCAATAAAACATTTGGTCTGAACAAGTATTACATTGAAACATGCAGAGAATTCATTTGATCAGTATAAAAGTCACTTCTGCAAGCATTATTTTTTTTTAATTTATTGGCTCTTTTAGTTATACATGACAGCAGAATCCATTTTGGTATAATTATGTAAGCATGAACTATATCTTATTCTAGTTATGATCCCATTCTGTGGATGTACATGATAGTGGTCTTCACTGTGTTGCTTTTATATATGTATGTAGGGAAATTATATCAGATTCATTCCACTGTCTTTCCTTTAATTATGCCTCCTCTCTTCTTTCCATTCCACACTGTCTAATCTACTGAACTTCTGTTCTTTCCCTTACCCCCTACTTATTGTGAGTTAGCTTCCACATATCAGAGAAAACATTTGCCTTTTTGGTACTGGCTTATTTTACTTAGCATGAGAGTTTCCAGATCCATCCACTTACTGGAAAATGTCATAAAGTCATTCTTTATGGCAGAGTAATACTTCATTGTGTATTTATACAACATTTTCTTTATCCATTCATCTGTTGAAGGGCATCATGGTTGGTTCCATAGTTTAGATATTGTGAACTGAGCTGTTATATAATCATTTATATGACTGCATCACGTTAATATGCTGATTTTAAATCTTTTTGATGTATACCACGGGATGCATATAATGGCATAATTGTGTCAAATGATGGTTCCATTCCAAATTTTCTGAGGAGTCTCCATGTTGCTTCCAGAGTGGTCACACCAATTTGCAGTCCCAAGAGCAATGTATGTGTGTACCTTTTTCTCACAATCTCACCGATATTTATTGTTATTTGTATTCTTGATAATTGCCATTCTGACTGTAGTGAGATGGCATCTCAGTGTAGTTTAAATTTGCTTTCTCTATTGCTAGAGATGTTGAACATTTGCTCATGTATTTGTTGACCATTTGTATTTCTTCTTCTGTGAAGTGTTTCTTTACTTCCTTTGCCCATTTATTGATTTGATTATTTTTCTTTTTGGGGGTGTTAAGTTTTTTGAGTTCTTTATATATCCTGGGAATTAAAGCTGTATTTGAAGTACAGATGGCAAAGATATTCTCCCATTCTGTAGTCTCTCCTTTCACTTGATTTTGTCATTTGGTGTGAAGAAGGTTTTTAGTTTGATGCCATCCCATTTATTGATTTTTTATTTTAGTTCTTGCACTTTACAAGTCTGTTAAGGAAGTCAGTTTCTGAACCCATGTAGGTAGATTACTGGCCTACATTTTATCCTAGTAGGTGCAGGGCTTCTGGTCTAATATCTAGGTCCTTGAGTCATTTTGAGCTGAGTTTTGTGCAGGTTAAGAGATAGTGTTTAAATTTCACTCTATTACATATAGATTTTAAGTTTTCCTAGCAGTGTTTGCGGAAGAGTCCACTTTTCTCCGATGTATGTTTTTGGCACCTTTGTGAGCTAACTGTATATATGTAGGTTTGTATCTGTGCCTTCTATTCTGTTCCATTGGTCTTCTTGCCTGTGTTTGTGGCATTATCATGCTTTGATTATTACTATAGCTCTATAGTATAATTTTAGATCTGGTACTGGGCTTCATCCTGCTTTGCTTTTCTCTTTGAGGATTATTTTGGCTATTCTGGTTTTTTTTTTTTTTTTTTTTTTTTCTTTTAACAAATAAATTTCATGACTGTTTTCTATTGCCACAAAGAACATCATTGCAATTTTGATGGGGATTGAATTGAATTTGTATAGCACTTTTAGTAGTATGGCCTTTTTTAAAATTTTTATTCTCCCTATCCAAGAGCATGGGAAATTTTTCCATCTTCTAAGGACTTCTTTGATTTCTTTAGTGTTCTGTAGTTTTCATTGCAGAGGTCTTTCACTTCTTTTGTTATATTGATCCCCAAGTACTTTATTGTATTTTGAGGTTATTATGAGTGGGATGTTTTTTCCTAATTTCTCTTTCAGTTGATTCATCGTAGTTGTATAGGAACACAATTGATTTTTGAGTGTTAATTATTTATCCTTCTACTTTGGTGAATTCACTTATGAGTTCTAGAAGTTTTCTGGTAGAGTTCTTTTGGGTCTTGTAAAGAAACTTATATAAAATAAGGATCACTGAAGCTGAAGCTTTCTTTAAGAAATCAAAACAAGATGCTGTTAGAGGAATTTTGAAAGAAGTAACAGGCAGTTAAGTACAAATCATTAAAAAAATTTATGAAGTATATTATGGATCATCTTAACTATTCCAGAAACCTGGAAAGTACTTAATGACTGCCTTTTACATTATATGTAAAAAAAGACCTTGTGAATAGAAGTCAAGCACAAACTCTATTATTATGAACATTACAGTATATCATTTAAAGAATACAGGAAAGCATTTCAGTTGTCTGGTTTTATTATCTTCTAAAGAAAGAAAACCAACCAGTCATCATGAGAAAAGGGATTTTAAAAATGGTTTAAAAAGAAGAAAAAAATACCTTTTTTTCCTTTTCATCTGTCTGGTAAAGAAATATCTGTAATAAGTAAATCTTACAATTCTGTGTATACTTGCTGGGTACAGTGGTACATGCCAGTAATCTCATCAGCTCTGACAGGAAGAGCACAGGTCCAAAACTAGCTAAGCAACTTGGGGAGACTCTGCCTTAAAATAAAAAGTAAAAGGGATGGAGATGTTGCTCAGTGGTTAATTGACTCTGGATTCAATCCCTGGAACCAAAAACTCTCCTCCCCCCCAAAATGTGTGTGTATTATGTGATTTTTGTATGTAAGTTCTTGGAAGAGACCCAAAAAACAACCAGTAGAATGTTTCTTTGAAGATTTTATCGTACATTTCTGTTAACAACTCTAGTATGTTTAACAGTGGTAGGTAAATACTTGTAAATACATGTAAATTGAATAAGTGAATGCATGAGCAAAATGTGAAACACTTAATTTCCTAAGAGTTTTTATTTTAATACAAATTTATATAATACAGAGGAGGGTTTGTGATATGTAATAGAAGAAAAAAGAAAGCAATTCTACCTAGAGTAATGAAAGCCATTATTGAGACAATGGACCTTGAAAGAATGAATAAATGAAATGTGAGGAGATTTCATACTGGAAAAATTTAATATCATCACTTGACTTAGTATGTATTTACTAAATGATCATATTATACTCTGTGACAGCCCTTACCTTCAACCAAAAGAGAAATGAAATAGTAAATAACTTATTTTTCCCTTTTATAGAGAATTCATGTCTTTAAAATAATGAAATAGACTTCATAATAATTATAACAGCTATAATTTTTCCTAAGCAGTATAATCTATTTAAATAACCTTTTTTGTATATGTAAAGTAAAATATTACATACAAGAAATTAGTGTTCTATAATATATTGTTAATGATCCATTCTTTTTTCATCTAGAAACAATCAAAGATAAACTACAAAATGTGTAAAATCAACAAATTGTAAAAAGTTGTTATCATTCTTATAGACTAATTATTGAAAAACTGTCTAATAAAGTTACATATATAAAAAGTAATAAAATTTGAAAAGGTTTGTGTCTTATAAAGTTCATTATTGTAAGTTGTAAAGAATTTCAAGCATTTACATAAACATTGAAATATTTCAAAGAATACAATATTTAATTAGATGGATATATTACCATATATTTCTATTACAAGTGTATATAAATATATAAATGATGACATGTGTAACTTGTACTATAGTGTCCTGTGTAATCAGCATGGTTTAATGAAAACCACGCAGTGCAAAGAACCTATATAAGTTCTGACAAACTGCACAGGTGATTTCTGTACTAATCATTTAAACTTTGGGGTTTTATGTGACTTTGAAACAGAGCATTAACAAGGATGTCTCTCTGTGACATGTTTTATCAATATATGATGATCTTATAGCTATATACACAAGTAATAAGTGAAGAATGAATGCAGAAACTCAGAAAAATCTAGAATGAATTACAGCTACTTACAAAAGAAAGAAAACGTACACAGGTGTGTTGAATGATAATGAAACAATTTTGTACTGTATTGTGTCTCCTTTACATCACATTTTCCAATTACAAAACTGAGGAAAACTCTGCTAGAAGAACAAGAACTTTGAAAGATAATTTTCACCAAAACAATGGGCACTAATAAAAAACAAAATTTCCCAGTGTTAGTTTTGTTGAGAAAATTTGGTTTCCAATAATTGTTATTTAGTACATTCAGAAAAATATTAGAGCATTTTCAATTCTTCAGGATGTGCAGCATTTTTTAAAGTGTTTTAACAGGTGGAGGGTGATTCACAGACAGGTTTTCTGGGTAGACACGAGTATAGAGAGATCTTTTAGTTCTAACTAAGCTATGGCAATGGACTAATCACTTTCATGCATTTGCTCATCTAATAATCACTCACTCAAAACAGATATTAACCTTGGCTTTCTAGGAGCATTGTGTAAAAGTGCTCATTTATGGTTTTCCCTTCAGTTCAATTAATCAGAAATTTCTCAGAATTTCTCACCACCATACTAATTACATGTACAAATAAATAGAAGAATCACTTCAGGCTCACTGTCTGCCCCTCACATACACACTTAATTCATTTAGAAGACTAAAGTGAGGAGTAAATTCACCCAATTCGCTTTCCTCCCTAGTCCTGAGATGGTTGAGACAACTACTGAGTTCTTCCTCAGTATTTACCTTGTGGTGAGATATACAGAAAAATATATGGGTTGCTATCCCATAAGGAAGTAAAGCAAATTCTCGGCAATAATAGAACAAGTTTATGTTTCCTAAAGGTGCTATATATTTTGTAATTACTGAAGTTTTAAATTTTATAAAATGGTGCATCTTAAAGTTGCAGTCAATGTTCATAATTTAATACAAATATGTCAATTTATATATGAGAAAATTAACTTATTTTAAGAAAAATAAAGAAATTTGACAATCAAATGCAAAATGTACTTCTGGTCTAGAACTTTTTATAGTAAAGAGTATTATTGAGATGAAGGAAAAGTTGAATGAAACACAAGGTTAAACTGTATCAAGGTGTCAATGCTCATTTCTTGATTTTGATGCTTTATTAAGTTTGAGGATACATTTGCCATCAAGTTGACAACTCAAATGATACAAGAAAAAATAAATTTTAACTCTTCTTGCTAATTTTCTTTTCAATGTATACACAATAACATAAAGCACTGAGGAGTAGCAGAATTTGAAATGCTCATGAATGGTGAGTAGAATTTAAGTACTTCAAAAATCCATCCAAAACATTTTGCTTGTATGTCATACCTTTTCCTTCATGCTCCTGTCTTTTCTGACACACAGTAAATTGTCAATAAAAGTTATATAGCATGTTTACAGTTTTTGTACTTATTCATAGGTTTAAATATAAAATTCCAATTAATAATTAATTAATAATAATTATTAAACTACATTACCTAAGATATTTCTTTTGGTTTTCTTGGACAAGATGTAGTTACTCAAGATGAGTAGATTGTAGTGTAAAGCCTTTGATCATATGGGACCCAATGACAACTTTACATTTTATTCATGAATTGTCTCCGAGCTGGAGTAGCTTCTAAAATGAATCTTCATTAGACAAAGACCTCTGGAATGAGGATAAAAATGGGATGTTATGAGAAAATGATTAGGACTACGTACAGAATGTACATTTTAAAAATAAATTGTGGGAAAATATGGTCTCATATAAGGAAATCTACCTGGAAACACACAGTTGTTTTTCAACATTGAATAGATATAGATCTTGAAGGCAAAGAAAGAATTTGAATGTCAGATTGGCTGAATTGTTTCAATTCACATCAATTCTGTGTCCTCATCTGTGTACAGGATATATCTTTTGGGTTTTTTGGAAACTACATAATTTGAAGTGTGGTGATCTTATAATATGTAATTGTGCATGCTCAATATTTGATCTAAGCTATACTGTCTACCATCTCAGTCTTATACTTACTGCTTACCATAGTGTCTGTACCTGATTTTCACAATAACATTTTGAATGATTATTTGATTTCTTTCACATGAAGACATTATACTTCATATAGAGGTGCAGGATGATTATAAGGGCATAAGACCAATAACAGGTAACTTCAATTAAAGAAACTTATCAGGCACTACTATACACACTATATATTTAATAGCTCTGTGATATGCTATTATTTTCCCCATTTACCATGCATAGAAAAAAGTTTAAGTAATTTTCTCAAATTCACATTGCTCATATTAAGTAGAAACAAGATAAAACTACATCTATCTGATACATACACATCAGGGAAGTATTATACTCTTCTGGTCTTATTGTAGAGGAGCAGCTTTATTTTGTCAATAGCAGTCATGGTAGGTTGTAAACCCTATTTTACAGCATAGAATATTTATATAGAATGTTACAAACTTGTGTGTGAGATGTTGTTTGGTTTATCTTAGCATCCTTTTTTTTTAGAAAATATGTTAAGGCTCAAATAAGTCATTTGTCCACAGTTGTAAATTAGATTGGACACAGTTCAGTTCTGATTCCAAACACAAGACTCTTTCCCAGTACTATTCTCTGCACACATTTGATTACCCATATCTTTCTTGCTAGAGCCTCACACATTGTACATTGAAAAAAAAAATAGAATCATTTGGCTCTTTTCCCTAGGAATTAGCTAAGAGAAGTTTTGTTTTGTTTTGTTTTTTAAGAAGTGTTTTCACCCTATTACTAAATTAAGATTGTAATATCTGGGGTCTATGATGTTTTAAAAGTGATGAAAAGTTTGAACACTATCCTTTAAAAATGGATATGCTAAAAAAATGGTGTTCATGTGGTTTTAAGCATTTTGAAGTCACAACGAAACCCACAGTTGAATTCTAAATTAAGAACTAACTTCTTTCCCCACCTCTATGATCACTGCTGCCACTGTTAGCATTTATATTGCAGGAAGTATTTTGAATGCTTCATGCTTGATGTACAATCTTCCCCTAAAAAGCAGCGACATGAGATTATTAAAATTAATATTTTAATTTTAAATGTGAGGAAATCATGCTGTAGGTTGGCTTGTCATCAGCACTTCTATTCCAAAATTATAATATCTGAATCTCACCTATACTCTCCTTTTTCTTTTATTTTTGTACTTATTATTCCAAATAATCTATTAAAAGTTGAATTCTAAGTAGTTTAGAAATGATCCTCTAGAAACCATAGTATTTGTATTTGTATGCCTATGGAAAATTTTCCTGTGTTGCAAACATGCTTTTAAATCACTGATGTGGTTTTACTGAGAGTGATCTATTTTCTGGAACAGGACTTACCTCAGTAGTTAAATCATTTTGTTCTATTTTTTTATTATTATTTTTATTAAGAAACCATCTATTTTTATAGATGCTAAGCCTTCCCGGCTATAGTGATTCAGATATTATAAAAATGGTTCCAAATATAATCAAGTCAGGTTATGAATCATTAATATCCCAAATTGCATGTACTGCTGAAGTTAGCACTATAATACAATTCAATATTGATGAGGAGGAAATTCCTTAGGCTTTTGTCTTTATGGAATCTCTTATCCCTGCTAAATGATCATTACAAATGTTCCTGAAGAAAATCTGATGACTGATCCATTTAAAGGTATCTTACTGTTAAAACACAATTACTTTCAAAGAAAAGACATTTCCATGAAACTAACAAAGAACTTAAGACATTCAACACTTTAAGGGTACTTTTGTGTGACAGTCAAATTATCACTGCTCAGTTTGTTCTTGTCTGGTCTTTCATAAACCAAGGGAAAGAATCAAAATGATAGTGACTCAAAATATAAATGGAAGTGAGGATTTTTTCCTTACTTTTGATATTTGTTGATACAGCCTAGTGATATAATTAGAGTTCTTTTGAACTTAATCCATTCCCTAAATTTCAATATTCTTGATTGACTCAAATATCATGGCATCTATTTCCTCTCATATTTTGACATAGAAAGAGAGGAGAAGTGGTTCATGGTCCCATTTAATGTTTCTGATATGTTGATGAAGACTACAAATATTCCTTAATTTTAAGTGATGGCACCTGAAATTTGTGACTGTTCCAGGGAAGGTGTGGTATATTTTTCTGAATATATTTAAATGGCAATCTTATTATTAAGCAGCAGAGTCTTCAGGCTCAGGATCTGTAGACTGTGCTTAAGAAACTCTTAAAAATCAGTATCTTTCTTTTTATTCTCATTCTTCCTTCACATTTCCACCCCTCCCACTCTTAGGATTAAAACAGAGAAATGTTTATTCAAATTCAGGACCAATGTCAACATGCTCTGTAGCAGGACCAATGTCAACATGTTTTGTAGCAGGACTCACTAGAGAGTGGTATAACCTTGCATATGAAAGGTTTGATGTATAGCAAATTGTTTGTTTATACCAAATCATATCTAATTGTGAGCTTTGTTGAAATTACAAAGACTTTACAAAGATTAGTAATAAAAAAAAACATTAATGAGTTGCAGACAATAAAATTATCTGTGAAGCTTGTAAACAACACCTATACACAGGCCTCTCCTCCTGAGATTCTGATTTGTGACTCTACACTGGAAAAATTTAATTAGAATATCTGGGGAGAATTAGAACTCAGTGTTTTTGCTCAAGGTTAAGACAATGAGGTTAAATGATTTCCCCAAGTCTAGCAAAGAACTAAATGAATAAGAACAGAGAAAGCATATCTCTAATGACTTGATATTTAGGTCAAGGCCCAGAACATGTCATTTTAATACATTATATTGTAAACCTCATTCTACCAAGAGCCATAAATTTGCTAACCAAAATGTGAATGCAACATTATCCAAAATACTCAACATTTCTGCACATGCATACTTGGCTTCATAGGACTTAAATGCAATTTTTAAACATAATTATATGGATTATTTATTGCAGAATTGTCACTGGGTTTAATCTACCTCTGTTTTTTTTTTCTTTTTCTCTTTTTTTATTATTAGTTGTTCAAAACATTACAAAGCTCTTGACATATCATATTTCATACATTTGATTCAAGTGGGTTATGAACTCCCATTTTTACCCCGTATACAGATTGCAGAATCACATCAGTTACACATCCACGTTTTTACATACTGCCATACTAGTGTCTGTTGTATTCTGCTGCCTTTCCTAATTTTTTTCTTTTTCCCATATTTTTATTGTTGCATTGTACATAATGATGGGATTCATTGTTATATATCTGTACATGCACAAAATAAAACAATATATTTGACTAATATCATTGCCTGGTATCATATTAAGAGAAAAAGAGACTAGTGCACTAGATTTATCTTTGCCATATAAGCATACAGTAATCTACAAGCCAAGACCTTGGCCCTCTCTGGGTGCTGGATGTGCCAGCACCTGATTCTTGGACTTCTCAGCTTCTGGAAGAGTGTGAAATAAATGTTTCTTGCTTTAGTGATCTACTCTATGAAATTTTGTTACACAAGCCCAATCTGAGATCAATTTAAAAAAAAAAAAAAAAAAACGAAAGGTGAAGTGGCAGTTGATGGAATTCTATGGACTGAATGACAAATTATATATGCTTTAAAATTGTTCTCTTTTAATACACTTAGTTTTTCAGAAACTATAACACATTTACTTTAAAATCATTTTCAGCACCTCAAGAAAGAAAATCTACTCCAATTGACAACTAAACAATTGAAATAAATTTAAGTGACTTGAAGTCAAGAATATCCTAAGATCAAATGGCACTTTCAAATTGACTAGCACATTGATATTATATGCCTTGGCTTATAAGCCTTAAACCTGTGAATGAATCAGGGATGCTTAAAGAGGCTAAACTCCCTGTGAAAGTATTAATAGATGGTGAGCAAAAGGAACTGATAATGAAATCTTTCTGCCTCAATAGGATATCTTGATTCCAAAACTTGTAATAGGATGATAAAATATCTCCCTGAAGATTTTGTAGAATATGAATATCAGCATAGTATAAGTAAACTAAATGAATAACAGTAAATAGCATAGTATAAGTAAACTAAATGAATATCTGAACCTCTTTGCACATTATCAAAATGAAGGCATAGAGATTAAAATATCCATTGTTGTAATCTAGAGTGTGCTAGTTAAACTTTAAAAATGTAAATATATGCTATAAATGCTCAAAATTATTGAAAATAAAATGATATGGAAATGATGATATAATTAAAAATCACTGACTAATATTTGTAATAATTACTAAAAAAATCATAAAAACGATATTTAAGACAAAACCAATTATTGGCTATGTCCTTACTTAATATGAAAAAACACATATCCCAAGATGATATAGTAGTTCTAAGCACATATGAATCTAAGAAAATATCTTTAAAATGTATGCAGTGGAACAGCTAGAGCAGCTTTCGAAGCAACATATTAATCTAGATATTAGCTAGGTCAATAGGGGAAAATGTCAGTAGAAATGTACACAATTTTAGCAATGCAAACAAAATGGTTAATTTAATAAGCAAATGTTTAACTCTGCACTCCCCAAATTAGTGAATAAACAAATCTTTTAAACTGCGAAATAAAACTGATAAACTACTTACTTACGTTTTCTGAACTTTTTTTTTTATAAGCATGTTTTTAGTTTATACCTTTATTGTATTTATTTTTATGTGATGCTGAGAATCAAATCCAAGTGTTTCACCCATGCTAGGCAAGTGCTCTACCACAACCCAGGTCCCATGTTTTCTAAACTTTCAGCTACAAACCAATAACAAAATTTTATTGCTGCTGTTTAGAAATAAACAACTCTAAATAACTCATTGGTGAGAGAGGACACAATAGTGACACATGCTAAAAGTTTAAAATTTAGTATAATAAAAATGCTACATTAGGATTGTTATAATGAAGCTGTACAAATGATTCAGTGAAAAGGAACATTTAAATTCTTATATTAAAAATAATAATGAAAATATTAATGATCCAAATATCCAACAGAAACCTAGAAGAGAATAGTAAATTGAACTCAGGAAAACAAATAATAAAGAAAAAAGGAAAGAGTGAAAAGCCAGAAAACAAGGAAATATAAATTGATATATATATATATAAAGATCTATTGAGACAGATTTTGAAGCTGTTGGTGGAAAGAAGTATGAATAAAATAGTTAACATTAAAAACAACAAAAAAGAGAGATGCAAATATACATGTCAAAATGTACTAAATTATGAAGTAAGAGAATACTGTGAAAAAACTATGACAATGGGTTTTGCCCTTTAAGCAAGAGTGAATGTGGCTTTTAGATCATTGTTACTATTCTATTTCTTGATATCTGTTTATTATACAGGTGTATTTGGTTTATAAAAAGTTATTAGGATCACTAAAATTTATGTCAACCTCTGTATATGGTACCTGCATCAGACAAAAAAAAATGTACTTAAAGACCTAAGTAACTAACAAAATTTTGTAGGTTACTGGATACAGAATCAATATGTAAACTGCTGCAAGAATCAATGGTTCTTCTGTGTCCAAATATAAATATTAAGAGAATATTTTTAAGGAACATAGTATGTAGATGAAATATAGTAGTAATATGGTGTTTCTTTAGAAAGGTGTTTTGAAACTATTTCTCACAGGAATTATCTGAACCTCTTTGCACATGTATTGCTTTTGTTGATCTCACCACTACTCTTCTCTCCAGCCTCTTCTATCCTTTCACCAGTACTTACAAATCACATGGTACTTTCAGATCCTACAACGCGACATCATAGTACTGTCCATGTGACTTGGTCAACACAATTATTCTGTTTGAAAAGATGCATAATCCTTTGTCAATTTGGAAATTGCCTTCTATTCCTTCTGATTTAAGGGGGAAATGTGTGTGTGAAAGGCCATGCCTGATGCTTTTCCTCAATTAGTCTGTGCGACATCTTTTGTGTTATTGTTGCTCTTTGAAAACAACTCCATTAAAGCCATTTATATTACCATAATTTGTTTTCACAAATACTTTCTATCAAATCTGAAGCATTTTTAAGATCAAGAGACATGCAAATTTTCATTTTTCCCCTAGATTCATTACGAAGTTTCATGCACACAGAAGTTCATCTCTCTCTCCCTCCCTCCCTCTCTCTCTCTTCCTCCCTTTATATATATATATATATATATATATATATATATATATATATATATATATGTATTTGCTGAATAAATTTTCTTAATCATTCAATGTAAGTTTGATTTTACATATTTGAAGCAAGAAATAAAATGGTTAGTTGACTTACACATGTCTAATAACTAGTAAGGGAATGAAAAAGAACTGGTCACCTAACCTTCATTTAAGAATCTGACCAACCACCACACTGTCACACCAAGTGCACCTCATAAAGAGGACTATTTTTAAAAATGTATTGCTTAGGAATGAGCTAAATTTTATAGTGTTTAACAATGAGACAGAGAGTATCAATGATAAAACTCTATGAACTGCCCTTGACAGAATTGTCAAAATAGCCTCTCAATAATAAAATCTCTCCAATGGTTTATCATTGTATTAAAATCTGGATCACTTACTATAGTTTGTAATTTTTGTTTTCATGATCTAGGTTACTTCACAAAGTGGCACTTTCCCACTCTGCTGCTCTTAAGCAAACAAACAAACAAAACAAAACAAAACAAGCAAACAAACAAACAAAAAAAACCCTTATTTGTGATGTCATACTGAGTCCTCTGCCTAGAATGCTGTCCGCCACATGTCTCTTTCTCATCCTTTCTCTCCCCAGTAAGAATTTCTTTGAAATGCTTTCCACAACCACCCTAGGCAGGTTTCCCCCTCACACAGCAATTTGTTACCATTACAACTTGTTTGTTTTCTTTATTGGAGTTAACCTGGTTGTATATTATTTTTCATATTGCATACTTGTTTATAGTCCATGTAGCCCCTCTCCCCTATCCACTGGAATATACTATAAAATTCTGGTGGATAGTCTGTATATACTTGTTGTTCACAAAATCATATCAAGTATTGAGAAGTACTTGAATTCCTATGATGCATCATAGGGATTCAAAAAATATCTGTAAACAAGTAATATCATTTCCATTTATTTCAATTATTTACATATTAACAGTGCTATGATATCTTAGTCTGAGTCAAATCCTCTTGTGTGGAATCCTGACAATGTTTTGTTCCAGGTGCACACTCATAATACATTGTTTTTCTTCCTGTGTCTCATGGCATACAATTTCTTTTTTTAACTGACTGTGAATGTTAAATCAATGTTATTATACATAAAACTTTTAGAATGGTACTTAGCACAATATGAGCACCTGGTACAAGTGTACTATGATTATTTACTAGCATGAGCTATATTCAGAAAATGTCCATTTAAATTCCATTTTTTGGAAGTCATTTAGTGTGTACCCAGGTATCCCAACCTCCGAGTCCTATATCTTCACTATATCTTAAAAATTGTAAGCTAAAAATCCAAACATATTTAACAGATATTCATATCACCTTAGTTAGCCACAGTAATTTTATGGTTATCTTGATTAAAGTGCAGCCTTGTTTGGGAACTTGAATCCAGAATTCATATATCAGATTCAAGTGGTCTTTCTAGACCCCTATAATGATATACAGATTCCTTTGTGCAAGTATTTTTTTTTTTTTGAACCTGAAGAAAAGACTCATAGCTTTTATCACACATGCCAAGGTGTCTCTCATATCCAATAACTAGATTTTTTTTTTCCAGAAAGAAGTAGGAAGTTTCACAAATCCCCTACCTAAATTGACTTTTGCAAATCCTCTGAGAACAACTTCTTCAGAGATTAGCGTTCAGTACACTGGGAATTTATCCTTAATATAACAACTATTTTCCAGTCCTCCTGAATGTTGTCATTTAAGCTTTGTTCACTTCCCCAAATGGAAAATATAATTGTCTTTCTACCTTACTTCTTTTTCTTGATAAATTATAACCACTCTAAAAGAGATGCTATCTGGTTTTAAAGATAAAACTATTATTTTTAAACAGCATAATAGTTTCCCAGGCAATTCAAGTAACCTAGACAAAGTTGTTGTTTGTTCTCACTGGGAGAAAAAAAGTTTCTAAGCAGATGCTATCATCACATCTAGAGAAAATGAAGCATAAAATAATGTCACATTTCTATGTATGCCGGCGTGAGTTGATTGTGTCAGCAGGAGCATTTGGAAAAATAGAAGAGCTGTTGCCCAATATGAGAAACTTTAATGATCCATTTAAAGTTAGAAAATATTGCTACAACCTTGTCTTTTGAGTGGCAATAGGTCTGTGAACAATGTAGTTTCTTAGTGTTAGGCTGTGCCTGTGAAAATCAGAGCAAGTTATGGTATGAGTGATGCTGAGCAGGCACTACTTGAGGGAAAGGAACAAATATCTTGTAGCAGCAAGACAAATACCAGGAAACCTTGCAAGATAGCTTCAGGCCTTGTCTGACAGTCCATTCTTATGCTTCATCATTTGGTTTATCCCACCCTTGTTCTGATATATAATGTTTCAGGGGGATATAACACACTTAAACATCAGAATAACTGAACTCAATTACATTTTTTGTGTTTTGTTATAATTTACTGTGATATTTTTAATTGACCTTCATTCTCAGCCTGTTAATTAGCCAGTGTAGTTGAGGAAAGATCTCTTCTTCCCTCTCATAAATAAATTTATGAATGTATAACCAAAGACAGATTAATAAGAGAATAATATAAAAATTTATTGAATGTAATTGCATATGACAATATTATGCATGCTATTATAATTCAAAGGACACAAAGTTTATTATAACTAAAATAAAATAGCATTAGAAGAGGAATAATTTGAAGTAAACATAATGGATTAATTTCTGCTTATTACAAATCATTTGCTATTCACTCACCATTTTTATAGAACTTCACACTTTTAATCACACATCACTTTTCTTGAATCTCTTATCAAGCATTCTATACCCACCCTTACCCTCCATACTTAGTAAGCTGCTTCTCCTCATTCATGTAATATAGAACTTTGACATAGTGTAGGCGAGATATTTTTAAATTTGGATAATATAATAGGTTGTATCAGAAAAATATGGAGATTATATATGCATATATCCCCCTTAAACATCAAATATGGGCAATTTTTTTTTCTTTAAATAAGATACAAAAATTGCCAATAAGCACACAGGAATGTGTTTAGTGTAATCATTCATTACAAGTGCAAGGCTGTGAGGGAATTGGAACCCTCAGTGATTACTGGTGGAAATGTGAAACAATGTAGCTGATTTGCAGAACAGTTTGGCCATTCATCAAAATGTTAAACATAGAAAAACCACAAGACTCAGTAATTCCATTCCTAAATATATATGCAAGACAAACCCATGTTCACCACCAAACTTGTATATGATTATTCTTAGCAGCATCTTTTATAAAGCTAAAAAGTGGACACAAACCAAATATTCAATGAATAGGTAAAGAAAATGAGGCATATCCATAAAATTAAATATTGAACAATAAAATAGCTGAAATATCTGATTCATGCTCCAGTGTGAATGAAAACAAAATGCTCCTGCATTAAGAAGCCTCCCACAAAAGATTGGATGATTTCATTCATATTATTAGAGCAGGCAAGTCCATACAGTCAGAAAATGGAATAGAATTTTCCAGGCAGGAAGGAAAATCAGGGAATGGGAGGTGACTGCAATTTTCTTCTATTCACCATTTTAGTCATAAAGAGCAAATAGCATCCTAAGTAAAGGTCAGGAAATTCTCCCTGCTGATGATTGTTCTTCTAAATTTATATTCATATTCTGACCAGGGTATTATAGTTATGAACCGGTTTATACTGGTTCATAAATTTCACCCCTCAAGACAGAATTGAAAGTGATAAAAATGTAGCATCACCATCCAATATCAAAGTAGTTTCCACATTAAAAAGACAAGATAGGGGATAAATAGCAAATGTTTACTATGTCGCATTAAACAATGATTTTCAAAGAACTATATATTTGTTCAAAAATCTCATACTTGTGTATTGGTGGTATAAGACTTGAAATCAGAATTTTTTTTACCTCCTGATGTATCTATTTCCTTTGATTCTGCATTTGTTACTAAATGGTGTGAAGTACTAATGCTGGTGGTTAGGATAATGATGTGCATTCTGGCAAACATCACACTCAGGTAGAATTATAGTATGACAATTAAAGGTAATATTCTTGGAGTAAGAATAAGCTGAGTTAGAACAAGTTTGCTTTATAATCCTCTGTGTGACCTTGAAAATGTGGCTTATATTATCAACAAAACCTGACATTCAATGCAAGAAAAAAATCTTAGAAGTTGAAAAGTGCTTCGTGAGCATTAACCACGTATGTTCATTTGCTTGTTTTTGATAATGCTATTGTCTTAGTTTTAACATTTATAAGGTAGAACAATTTAATATGATTAAAATATTTGTCAAGAAGTTTAAATAAACTGTACATATATACTCAATTTCTTCATTACAAATATTTAGCAAATAATGAGTTTTTTTTTAAAAATTAAAATATATAGAGTCCAAGGGGCTGTAGCTGTAGCTCAGTGGCTGAGTGCTAGCTTCACATGTATGAGGTACTGGGTTCGATCCTCAGCACCACATAAATAGAAAGAAAGAAACTGTCCATCTACAGTATGTGTAGATGTGTGTGTGTGTGTGTGTGTGTGTGTGTGTGTGTATATATATATATATATATATAGAGAGAGAGAGAGAGAGAGAGAGAGAGAGAGTGTGTGTGTGTGTGTGTGTGTGTGTCCAAGTCTTTTACTGTTCTTCCCTTTTACATAGGCCTGTGTGGGCACAGCAGGGGTAGCATAGTTTAACATAATGTCCTAGGGTTATCAAAAAACCACCCCCTTCTGCCTACAAAGTGCTCTTGTTCCCTCCTTACATGCCTTTGAGAGCTTCTATTAATTCACACTGAATATCTTCATTATATTTTCCAGTAATTATTTTGAATAGATAGATTGATAGATAGTTGACATACACGTATGCATAAAAACAGGTTGAGCATTTTAATCTGATAATTCCAAATTCAAATTCTAATTCTCAACCTTAATTTCCACATATAAGAGAAATCATTTGTCCTTTGAGATTCTGAGTTTGGCTAATTTCACTGAGTATGATATTCTCCATCCATTATTTTACAGGCAAACACCATAATTTCATTCTTTTTATAGCTGAGTAGAACTAGTGTGTGTGTGTGTGTGTGTGTGTGAGAGAGAGAGAGAGAGAGAGAGAGAGAGAGAGAGAGAATATCACAATTTCTTAATCCATTCATCTGTTGAAGGTAATCTGAATTGATTCTATAATTTATCTATTGTGAATTTTGCTGCTGTGTCAGTGCAATATGCCAATTTTAGATATTTGGAGAAGATACCATGGACTAGAATAGTTGTGCCATAAGATGGTTCGATCCCTAGATCTTTGAGGAGTCTCCATTCTGCTTTCCAGAATGGTTGTACTAGTCTGCAATCCCACTAACAATATATAAGTGTACCTTTTTTCCCATAACCTCACCAGCATTTATATTCCTGATCATTACCATTCTGACTGGAGTGAGATGAAATCTTAGTGTAGTTTTGACTTCCATTTCCCTAATTGCTAGAGATCTTTTATCATTGTTTAGTTATTTTGTTTGTTAGTTTTGTTTTCATCTATTTGTTGTCCATTTGTATTTCTTCTTTTGAAAATTAACTGTTTTGTTTTTTCTTCCATTTTTTGATTGAGTTATTTGAGTTTTTGTTGTTGTTGTTAAGTTTTTTTTAATTCTTTGTATATTCAGGATATTTATCCTCTATTGGAGGAGTAGCTGGCCAAAATTTTCTCCCTTTCTGTACTCTCTTTCTTTATGCTTTTAACCATTTTCTTTAGTATCCAAAAGCTTTTTAGTTTGATAGCATCCCATTTACTGATGCTTGGTTTTATAATTTGTTCTTTGGGCTCTTATTAAGGAACTCTTTGATGACACCTATATAATAATTTGTTGACCCTATTTCTTCCAGTTATTGTAAAATTTCTGGTCTACTTACTGAATTTTTGATACATTTTGATTTGAGGCTTGTGCAGGGTAGAAGATATGAGTCTAGTTTCTTGTTTTCTACATGTAGCTATCCAGTTTTCCAAACATCACTTGTTTAAAAGGCTTTCTTTTCTCTAAATATATTTTTGGCAGCTTTGTCAATTATCAAATAGCTATCTGTATGTGGATTTGTATATGTGTCTTTTATTCTGTTCATCTTCATTTATTTTGATGCCAATACCATGGTGTTTTTGTTACTACTACTCTGTGATATAATTTTGATCAGATATTGTGATGTCTTCTCTTCTTTATTCTTGCTTTAGTATTGCTTTGGCTATTCTGGATTTCTTGTTCTTTCAAATTAATGTAAGATTTTTTTTTCTAATTTTTGAAGACTGTCATTGATAATTTGATGGGGATTGCATTAAGTCCATATATTTCTTTTCATATTATGTGAATTTTGACAATAACAATTCTGTATATCCAAGAATATGGAAAGTTTTTCCATCTTCTAAGTTATTCAATTTCTTTCTTCAGTGTTCTATAAATTTCTTTTACCTCCTTGGTTAGATTAATCCCCATGTATTAAACTCTTTTGAGGTTATTGTGAATGGGATAATTGTCCTGATATCTTCCTTGGCTGAATCACTTTTGGAGTATAGGAAAGCTACTGATTCCTGGATATTTATATTGTATCCTATACTTTGCTAAAGTCATTTATAAGCTCTAGAAGTCATCTGGTGGAGTTTGGGGTCTTTTAGATATTAAATCATATGGTTGGCAAACAGACAGTTTTAATACTTCTTTTCCTATCAAATGCATATATTTTAAATTGCTTTTTATTTGTACCTTACAATCCTCTTCAGATATTGTTATAATCATTAGTCCATTGTTCTCTTGATGTCCTCTTAAGACTATAACTAAACAGCTCAGCAATATATATGGCTCATAGAAAATTGAAATAATCGAATGTGGGTAATTTTCTATATAAACACTACACCAAGAATGTGAGTAAGGTGTGGTTTCTTATTGAAGTTTATAGTAACTTCCATAATAATCTGGCAGACATGGGCCATGGGAAACATTCTGAAATAAGATGTACTAAGAGGAAACCTGCTCCTAATTTTCAGAAACAAAGCAATAACTGCCAATTTTATTAATCTTCTCAGTAATATACATAAGCAACCATTTTTTCTGTAAAACAGAAAAACTGCTTATAAGAAGAAATGTGGTAGAAAATGCTTATCAAATATGACTGTGTGCAAAGCACTGTTCAACACACAGGGAGAACAAAAATCAGTTACCAGCCACCCTAACATATATGTCACTACAGTTGGAAATCTAGATATGTCTGCCCCCACACTTGGTAACATGATAAAATTGAGGAAGTTGTTTGGGTCTTTGGAAATCCAGGAAGATTTCATTGGAGTCATTATCATATTTTTCTAGGCTTTGTAAATTTAGTAGAATTTCAATTCATAGAGAAGTTTGGCACATGAAATAATGGCAAACATATAATATCAGTGCTTAAAAAATGCTCAGATTAATTAGAACCTGAATTTGCCACTGTGACAGAAGTTTAGTGGGAGATGGGTCTGTTCACTCTGAAGTGTAAATCTGCTGCTAATAGCATCAATTCCAGTCTAAAAACTGTTTCCCAGGAAAGCAGGACTCTTATAAGAGATCAATAATATAACTGGACTTCAAAAAAAAAAAAAATCATTAGAAGAGTTAGCAGGCAACCAATTAGGTGATAGAGTATAAATTTTAAACCACAGTCTTTCTTATTTTTCTAAAGGTAAATTAATAAAAGGGTAAATTTACTCCAAAGAAAGGAGAAAGGAATCCTTCCATGAATGCATCTCTTGCATTTTCCTCAAATAGAAATACAAGTTTCAAGAGAATAAGAACTTTGATGTATAGTGTCCAGGGATTTATCAGATATAATTTTCATGTTCATGATGATTTCACTTATAATAGCTATTCAAGGTTTTTTTCATATTGTTCATTTTGACAACATTTCAAAAAAACATTGAGTTTAGTGAATTTATTTATTTGCACATCACCCCAAATTTTAATTCTTGTCTCACCCTTGCTTCTATCAAGCTTCAGAAACTGCAATAGTCAACCTTTTGTTAATGGTTAATCTTATGCTACATGTGGCTACAGTTCCCAGGTCTTTGAGTTTCTGTTGACAGGACTAATTAATTTTCATGGAGCTCTAAATGCTCCTATTGTGCTTATGTGTCCTAGGAGATATGGCCTTGGTGCTTCTAATGCTCACTGTCTTTGCTTGTCAAGGAACTTGGGTCAAGTTCTCAGGACTGGGAGAAATTTCTAGGCAATTTGATATTTTCTTACCTCAGATGTTCTTTCCAAACACATACTGAGACAGAGGGTAAAGGCAGTATCAGTTCCTCTACTTACCTACATCAGGAGTTGTCAGACTGTGAGAGTGAATCAACTAGGTATTTTTAAATGCAACTTTGGTTCCACATTTCTCAGTATTATGACTCATCAGTTCTGATACGAAAATTCTGAAATAACTTTGTAAACAAGAACCTGAGGTGATAATTTAAAAGGTGATGGTACTCTGAGAAGTATGAATACAAAAAGTAGATTTTCGTGGACAGGATCTTTAAGAAATGGCTAGACAGACTTTTCATTAAGTCTGTCTAGCCATTTCTTACACAGAGTGTCTCAACTTCCTCCTCCTAAACCTCTGAGACTGTCATCATAAGTTGAACAAAATGCAATAATCTAGATTTGAAACCTACTGAAAATGGAAGATCATGCCATCATGAGCACCTGCTTGAGGTCATCTGATTGTAGTGTAGTTCAAATTACACACCTTTCATAAGGGATTTTAAACTTTAGTACCACTGGCATCAGATAATTCTAGCTCCCTTGAATCTTTATGTTTCTATCTCCTACTTCATGATAACTCATCTCAAGCAGATTGACAAGTTCTCATCAAAGGCAGATTATCAGTATCAAAAATCATGACTACCAAATTAAGACTTCCTCTTAGATGTAAACAGAAGTACAGAAGAGAAACCAATTTGGGAGAATTATGGAAAGAGAATGAGTAGCCATCCAAAATTGTTCTCGTGTAACAGATATGATCAATTTGACCACACATCTCTCACCTTTTTTCTTGGATATCACTGGAACTAACTAACCTCAATACTCAGAGATATTTTCAACTCTTTGAAAAGGCCTTCAATTGGCAGTTTTGAGAAACAGTTGGGTAATTTGAGCAGATGTAGGATTAAAAATATTCTCCCTGACATATACTGGTAAAGGGAACAAAATGACATTTTAGATTGGAGAGGGTAAAATGCTACTGAGGTTGGGTAGAAGCAAATAAATTAGGATCACTTAACCAAAAGCCAAGTATTTCATTGATCCCCTATGCAAAACTGATATTTCTTCCTTTCGTATTTTTTCAAGAAACAGTCCCACTGTTTCCTTTCCTAATATAACTCTCACACCTTCTTTTTTCGCAAACTCATCTGACACATTTATGTGTCCTTCTCAAGTGAAGGACAGACAAGACTGCACATCAGCACAAAGGGCTGTTCTTTCCTCCAGTGTTGCCTCAAAGTGATTTTTTTTTCCCTAATGAAACTTCACAGTTCAAATAGCTTTGTGATCCTTAAGCCACTCTAGATTAGGTTGGAAACTTTTCTAAATTTCACACCCTGTTCATTCTAAGCTCAGTTTCGATTTCTTGTAGTGTTTACCTAAGTTAAAGTTCCAGGCTTCCACTTCTTCAGAAGTTAAGCACCTGTTGGTTTATACTTGGATTACGCCTGTTTGTGTATTTAAGAGAAAGAAAGAGAGACATATAGAAACTGAAAGACGTCTACTGCAATCTTCAAGATACAGCCTAAATTTGTCAGCAGCTTCCCCTGTCTTCCAGCAATATCAATTTTCTCTCCTCCAGATCACCATAAATCCTAGTTAATATCAGCATCTAATGTTGCCATGTCAGTAGTATAGGTTTCTCAAACTATTTTTATATTTTTCAATGCATTATATACTGGAAGCATGCAGATGTCTCACTCATCTGTATATTCCAGTTTCAATCACAATGAGAGTTGCACAGCAGAATCTCAGTAAATGGCACTGGAAGCACATAGGAAAAGGGAAATTTTGGCACAATGCATCTATCCTGGTATCTAAGGCATGTATACTCTGTGGGAAATTTTCTCTTAGAACTTCTCCAAATACTTACAGACAACAGTGTCTTTTAGTCAGTTTTTTTGTCTCTGTGACCAGAAGGCCTGACAATAGTAATAGCAGGAAAAGTTTATTTTGACTCAAGGTGTCAGGGGTTCAGTTTATAGTTGGCTGACTCCATGGCTCTGGGCTTGAAGTGAGGCAGAACCTCATGGTGGAAGGATGTAGAAGAGCAGCTCAGAACATGGCAAACAAAAGCAAAGCAAGAACTCTGCTTACCAAGGACAAAATATAAACCCCAAATTCATACCCCTAGTGACTTAATTCCTCCAGCCACACCTCAGCTCCCTACAGTTACTGCCCAGTTAATCCATCAGCAAATCAATCCACTGATTACATTACAACTCTCATAATCAGATTACTTCACCTCTGAAAATTCTTGCATTGTCTCACATAAGAGCTTTTGTGTGACACCTTATATCTAAACCATAACACAGTTCTAGGAAGAGGAATTAGATATTCTAAATAAGCTGAAGGTAACTCTGAACATTTTCCCATCAATTAGAGGAAAATGAGAGAATTATGTATACTACCTCCCCAGAATCAGTAACTGTCATTCCTAATGAGATAGTTAGACAGGAATCACAGATTTTAATAAAAGCAGCAAATGATATAAAAATTATAACAAATGGGCTAGACCTGATAGACAAGAGAAAGTAATAATTAGTGTATACTAATCTTGCTTGGGTACAATGTGCAATCACCCATAAGAATGAGAAAATTTGTGTTCTTTTCATCAAGAACATGATCCTATGAGTAGACTATTTTGTGTATTTATATTGTCCTTTATTAGTACTAAGCAACCTAAAACTTATTTTTAAAGAATTGGTCAGCTTTTGGCTTTTGAACATCCAACTTACCCACTCTTCCTATAGGCATCATTTTCCTCCATCAGAAGACTTCTCCTATTGGTTATTGTCTTACTGCCTTCTGCTTCTGCCCTTTTATAGAGACTGAGGAAGGACAGACCTTCTCCTATTCATCTACTTGCAAATCTCATCACATAAGCCTTACCAATTATACATTTTCTGTCAGAACTTTGAATGTTTGCATAATAATTTTGAGGATACATTGAAAGCAGCCATAGCATAATCTTGATCATTATTCCTCTGCCCAGTCTCCTGGGATCCCAGGGGTAGTGGCTCGTCTCCAACCATCATCTTAGAGTTACCCTATATTATTAGAATCTGTGAAAACACACACACACACACACACACACACACACACACACACACACTTCTTTTCTTTTTTAGATGACCCACATTATTTTGTTTCCTGAGGCCAAGAAAACCAACTCTTAATATAGTGCCCTGATTTTAGTGTAGACTTGACTGAAGAAAGATGCTTTAAAACTTTGAAACACATCATAAATATTCTGTGGGTTTTATGATACTTGTTAAAAACATTTAAGAAAATGTTTGTATTTCTATCTTAATCACAACAGTTACAGAAGTCTGAAGAGGATTTAGCTTGGATAATATTTTTTTAAATAAAAACAATATAATTTGAGTTTTTATATTGATCACTTCATTGGTAAGACATTCAAGGCCCATAATCTCTACTAGTGTCCCAGGTCATGATCCAAATGCAAGGAAAACCACAGAGAACTCAATCACCATTGTATGAATATGTATCCATTCGCTCTCCATTTTGTACTGGAAAATATTTAGGTTGCTTTCATTTCTATATTAGTATAAAATATTAGGTAAAGAAACATATTTTTTTTCCTGAGCATGTATTTTCCTTTATACTGTATTTAGGTTCATTCATTAAAATTGACAATATTGAGTTGCCATGTAGTAAGAATTACAAGGTATTTAAATAAGTTGGCAAATTATTTCCCAAAGTGTTATCCAAATCTCTAATCTCTTCAGTTGTGTTTAAAAATTTCTTTTATTATACTTAGAATTTTCCTGATTACCTCTAATTTTTTAAAAAATAAATTTGATATAAAAAGTATCTTATGAATTTAAATTACATTTATTATTAGTGAGGTCATCTACCCTCATTTCCTTTATGGAAATGGGTGAATATTGACCTTTAACCACTAATATAGCCTTTTTTCTGGCTATCATTAGTCTCTTGGCAATTGTGTGATCTCTCCTATAGAGTTGTTCCCAACAACCAGTCATAATGTACCTTATTCCAGAGAATAATTCAGTTGTTAATCTGAATTAATCCCTTTGGGCACTTCACATTGAGTTATCAGAAAGGCTCTTTTAGGGAGACTGATTTTCAGTGATGTAACTTCTAGTCTGTCTCGGATCAAGCTTTCTTTAAGTCAGGTTCTGATATGTCCTCAAGCCAAGGGCAAAATTTTATAAATAGATTTAACTGCAGAATTATTTGTAATATTTTTACTCCTAGAATCTCAGACAGCCAGTATTCTCTACATTTAAAAATGTTTACCAGACCTGGAGAAAATCTTTAATACAAACTTTCATGAAGTTGATGGAAATATTTATTTAAAGAAGGACTAACCCACATTTTGGGAATGAGCTTCTATGTGCAATGTACCACACAGATACTTTGTAATTACCCCAAACTAAGATGATGTCATAAGATTATCTTTTTCTTTTACAATCCAACCTTGCTATGGAACATGGAAGCCATTAGTGATCTTTGACTCCAACCTCCATATAGTTTTCTCCTTTTCCACTTTTCCTTCTGTTTACCCCCACCTATCTCCAGGCCCCTCTCTCCCATCCTCTACTTTCTCCTTCCTTGCTATTTATATTGTCTATATCTTATCCTTTCTTTCTATGAGCAGAAACCATCCTTCCCCACATGATTCTGCCTAAAGCTATCTTTTTCTTACATAGGAGTAGTTACCACCACAGGCTTTTCTCAGTATTGCATACAATTGCTGAAAATTCACCTTATATGCCAGTGATTGTCTAAGTCAGTAGCATTCTAAAGGAGTTTTGTTCCCACTAATATGCTCTGCTCAATGTTTGCTACTAATTATGGGTACTTATATCCATCTGGAACAATTTCACGCTGTATTTGCTTGCTCTATTTGCTGCAGTCTCAGCTGTACACCCTAATCTAAGTACTTTGTTCTCTGCCCTCATTGTAGAGCTCAGTAGTGCAGCTATTAAACCATTCAGGGGGATTAAAACATTTTGGCGGATTAAAAAGCATATTTAAAATGTTAATTACCTATCAATTTCTTAATAGTCTTTTCTTCCTTCATGTTTTTATCACCCATTTTAAACTTACCCATAACCGAGAACAATTTAAGCCTAAGAAAGAAATAGAAACACATGGATCTTTTCAATACATCAGAAAACTCTTTATTTTAGGAAAATCCTACACCCTGCAGGTTTTAGTTTACACTTCAGCATAACTGACATATGAATATATGGCATATGCAAAATTGTGTTTTTTAATATTTCATAGCTTGCACATTCATTGCTTCCTTTTATGCCCACACTAACATAGTGTAGAAGCAGACATTACAGATGGAGAAACTGAAGTTTAGAAATGTCATAGTACAAAAAAGCCAATGGTGACAGCTTGTGAATGGGAGACTCAGAACTGGACCATATATCTTGTGAATTCTGTTCCATGTGTTTTCCTCTATAACACTGTCAAAGATGAAATGAAAAGCCTTGGTTTTGACTGAAAGAAGAAGGATATTAGGATTTTTTTCCCCTTGTTCTTGTCTAATCATCCAAGTCCAGGTGCACACTGCATGAGCAGATGGAAATAAAATTAAGACAGATGTGATGACAGTTCATTCACAGACTCTAATGCTTTCAAACCCCAGTGCTAGTCTAAAAGCACAGATCACAGCAGGCATACTGCAAGAAAAAATCAAATCCAGGCACAGAACTGTACAAGTTGTAGGTCTTCCAAAAGGATATAGTATTTAGTGATTTCAACATCCTACATCGCTCTTAAATTCCTTATGAGTTACTATTTTTCAAATGTTAAATTTAGAAAAAAATAAATATAAATGCAAGATCATAGATCATTTATACATCAGAAGCCTAAGATAAGTCAGAATGGAAGAGCAGCAAACACTTGGATCTTTGTATTCTATGTGAATTTTAGCATCAGCATTGTGTACAAAGCCTAGCTACGTTCTTAGAACAGCTCAGAAGTTACAGTTCCTTCCCTCTCTCTTCCTTCAGGGTGATGCTTTGAGTTTAAATACACTTTGCATCATTAATAATTACTAAGCTGAATTTCTGGTTGGGATAAATTGCAGAAGCCAAGGAGAGAGGTGTCAAAATGAACCTCATGGGTCAGAGGTGGCCAAGCTGAAGCTCAGAATGCTGAAGGTGATGCTCTCATGCTCATTATTTTTGAGACAATTGCAAGAAGATGAAGAGCACAGGTCTGGGGCCAGATAAGGATCTGCTTGCCATCATTTCCTTTTAAGAATTATGGGACATTATGCAACTCTCTTGATCTCTCTGAGTATCAGTTTAGTTGGTCTATTTGTATAATAGGAATACTATATCTATCTAGCCAACTCACAGGGATGTCAAGATTTTATAAGATAATAACTGTGATAATAACAATAAGATAACTCTGTTTTCAGTGATTTTATATGTCTCCCTCTCATAATGTTTGAGTTCAATGTCGGGTACAACAGAGATCAGCAATCATAAAAGAAAAGAATTACCAGCAGATACTCTAGAACAACATTGTTAATGGGAAAATAAAGTTCTGGTAGAGAAACTCTGAAAGAATAAAAACCTCTCCATTTGTCTGTCCAAAGCTCTAGTAACTGCTAGAGGGTAAGTCAAACTCCTTCGGTTTGCATAATATTCTTCTGAGAGCAATGCTAAAATGCAGGTTCCTGGGCCATGTGACTCAAGATACTGATTCACCTGGTCTGGGATTCTGATTTATTATTAAGTACCTCAGATGACTTTTAGGAAAGTGAAAGAAATATTGACTTAATCCATCGATGATGCAGCTGTCTTTTACCAGATGGATAATAAGTGCCTTGGGAACAAAGACTAGAGTTCATAATTAATTGATTTCTGCAGACTTATGGGTATGAGGCACTTAGACAAATGTTTGCTGCTGAAATGGTGCTTCTTCTGCATTCAGCAATTAACTTTAGTACTAAATATTTGTTGTTCTTCCAGTTTTTACTTTCTATTTTCAGTTAAGATTGGTTCCAGCCTGGCGCAGTGGTACATGTCTGTAATCCCAGCAGCTGGGAAGGCTGAGACAGAAGGATTGGGAGTTCAAAGCCAGCCTCAGCAATGGCAAGGTGCTTAAGCAACTCAGTGAGACACTGTCTCTAAATAAAATACAAAATAGAGCTTATAATCTAACTCAGTGGTCAAGTACCCCTGAATTCAATCCCCAGTACCCTCCCCCCCAAAAAAAAAAGATTGCAGGTTCTGAATTGAGTTGAGAAAGAGTTGTAAAAGATTAATAGATCTCCCCAAATAACTATTCTTTCAGTTCTAAAAGACTCTACTTCTAGTCACGCAAATTATCATCCAGAACAAGTATTTCCCAGCCTCCTTTGCAGCTTCTTGGGGTTAAGCACCAAAGGTCCCAAAACAGGTATAAGAACACAACAGATGTCATCACCTTTCAGATTGCATCCAAAAGGAAAAAAAAAAAAAAAAGAAGTGTTTTTTGTTTTTCTTTTAGTTTTCTCCTCCTTTGATTGTAGATTGTGGACATAGAGATGAGGATCAGACCAAAGAGGCCAGGAAATAACATAGAGGTGGCAATACATACAAGGATTCTATCTCTTCACACTTTCAATAAACAGTCCCAACACTCTGACTTTCATGTCAGGAAGTCAGCGAAAGAAAGGAACTTCTATCTGTTTAAGACTGCTAATTTGGGATCCTGTCACATTAAGGTAAATCCAATTATTTCTAATGAAAGCAACAAGTAAGCCCCTAGATTTAGAACTTTGCAATATTATAATGTGAATGCAGAGCCTTAGTTATTTCACCTGCGAAATGCATATTACAACACTTTTCTCTTAAGACTGTTAGGAGACTCATAGGAGAAAAGAATATAAGAAGACTGCTCAAGGCAGTCTATGGTGAAAATACTTTCCTAAGGTGAACAGAGCAACTTAAGGGGAAAACAAAACAAACAAACAAACAACAACAAAAATCTATCTCCGACTCTTGGCTATGAGACTCCTCAAATGACCTCCAGATCAAAAAGCCCAAAGTGGAACACAAATCAGTCTACATTTGACACAAAAACCCTGATTAGTTTGCTGGGAGCCAGAGCCAGAACTCAACATCAAGCAGGAGCAATGCTAATTTCCAAGGCCCTTAATAATATCAGAGGGATATTTGTGATGGGGACATTAGAAAGTGATTCAGGTGGTTGGTTTATTATTCATGAACAGTGTACAGTGCAAGGTTTATGTTAAAGGCTTTTTCAATCATATCCCCATCATCATGATAAATAGTCCCATCACAATACTGCAGCCAGTAAGATTAATTGGTGTGCTTTTGCCCTACTTGAGAGGGCTGCTTAGTAATGATAGTAGAGTAGCATATAAAGGTAGTCATGTGTTAGTGAGATACTCTGTATTATTAAAAATCACCCAAAGTGGTATGGCAGAGATAAAAGAATGGAAATTGTTAATTTAGAATATTTGTAGGTGAGGTGAAATAGAGAGATTTTCCTTTGCTGTGAGTATAAAACCAGAAATGAAGTTCTCGCTAGATTCTGACTGTATAAATCTGAGACAGATTTTTTATATTTGCTTTCTATGTTGCTTCTTACACTTGAATGAGATGAAGAATCACCTGAAGTGCTTGTTAAATGTAGAAGGAGAGGCCCTTCTCTGAGTTTCTGAATTTAGTAGGCTTGAGTCAGTTTAGGCCTAAAAATTTACATTTCTAATGAGTACCCCCAGACCATGAGAGAGAACATTTTGAGATCTGGTGGCTTATAGAATGTCTGCACGGAGTGTGTTAGGTAAGCAAACATGTTCTGCATCAAGATCTCTAAGGGTTGTCAAATGTCCTCATTCTCTGTATCACAGATTTTACCTTGTAAATTCCTGGATGGAAAAGCCTGCATCTTTTTATCATAACTCTAAGGTTTTTCAGAGTTGGAACTTCCCTAGCTGCTTCAAACTGCTTTCTATTCCTTCACCCTGATATTTTTTTCCAGGCAGTAATGTGTTCTTTTGAATATATGTATGCTGCAGAAATGACTTTGTGGACATATAGGGTGGTGACAGTTGCTCCACATTGAGAATTTCCCCTAAGTTGAGTTGCCATGTGCCCAGACATGCTTTTTAGTCAGAGTCAGGGACATAATTTTATGAGCTTAGGCCTTGGAAACAGGAGTTCTGATGCTGTTCAAAACAAGTGGGGTTTGAAACTTGGCTTTGCTTTTCATTTGCCATGTTAACTTAAGATATTTCCTAAACTTTCCAAGTATCCTCCACGGGGTGTCATGTATGTTAACTCAGTTGAGCTAATCATAACTTAAGAGGTTATTTCAAGTCTTGAATGAGTTAATGCTGTTAAATTTCAATTATATTATTTTTCATTTAACTAAGAGATGTTAGGTTCTAATTTAAAGGGAAGTAAGAGTTATTTTTGATAAAGATATTTGAATAAAATGGAGAGACTACATATTGGTTAAAAAAGTGGAGGAAGAACAGAGGTCTTAACAAGAGAGATTTGGCAGTAAAACTGCGATATAAAGGTAGGTCTGAGCATCTCTTTGTCTCTGTAATAATTTGATCAGAATGATTCATGTGCACAAAGAATCATGTGCATTTACATAAGGTGTTCATGGCACAAGCTAGTACTCTTGACTTTGCATGCTCAGAATATGTGAACAATGACCAGAAAAATCTGAAAGTATCTGATGTTAATATCAAAATGCTTCAAATATTCAGAGAAGTATAAGCTAGCATACAAACACATGGTTACCCACCACATATATTCTCTTGCCAGGAATACAGTTTCAGAAGATTGATTCAAAACCTTTTGTCATATGATGAAAATAATAATCAATAGTTCCAGTGGAAATAAAAATGGAATAAAATATTTACTAATATTCATGAAAAACTCAATGAGACAAAGTTGCTACAAAATGCTTTTGTAAATATTATATTGAAATTATATAGAAAATATTTTATGCAGAGTTTATAAAGACCAAAGAAGGAAAAACAAAATCAACTGTATAAAATCTACTTATTAAAATATGAATATTAGTGAATATATATAAATAAGAATACATTGCTAAAATCCTCTTTATTCAGAGTGCTTATTTATTATTTATTTTATTTCAGTGAACAATAAAAAAATATTTGAAGTTTATGATCTGCTAAAAAATTCATTATTCCATTAGATCTTAAAGTCTTAATAATTAATCTCTTAATTTAGAGACTTTCAGATAGCTCTCAGTGGTGCAAGACCAGTTCATGCAAATAAAGGTAGTTTCATTGTAAAGATTATTGATATTTTTAATAATATCCATCTCTCTACTGTATTAAAACATATTGATATCACTTCTTAGGGAACATATTTTGCATTGATGTCCTGTGTAGTTGATTTACATGGTGAAAATCCTGTTTATTTTAATCTATTTTTATGTAGATTGTGAGATCAAATATTGATTTTTAAAGTAAAGTTGAACAGGTTTGTTTGCTCATGTATTTATTTTTACATTTTAAAAATGTGTGGTGTACAGTTTTAGACAGCAAAACTGATAATAGAATCCCTATATTTCTGGTCACCTCACCCCCATCCTTCTTCATGATTAATATCCTAGCCCAGAGTGGTATATTTATTATAATCAATGAACCTTTCTTGACACATCACAACCCAAAATCCAGGGTTTGCATTAGCATATACTATTGGTACTAAACATTCTCTCTGTTTGGACAAATGTGTAATGATATACACCCACTACTGTAGTATCATACAGAAGCAAACATCTTCTGTACTTCACCTATTCCAATGTCCCTACACCCTACCCTTGGCAATCATTTTCTGTCTCACTATCTGTTATGGTTTTCGATGTGAGGTGTCCCTCTAAAGCTCATGTGTGAGACAATGCAAGAAGATTCAGAGAAGAAATGATTGGGTTGTAAGAGTATTAACCCAATCAATGATTTGATCCCCTGATGGGAATAACTGAGTGGTAATCCAAGGGGCAGGGTGTGGCTGGAAAAGGTGGAATCAGGTCTTGGCTTTGGTGTATATATTTGTATCTGGCCAATGGAGTCTCTCTGGATCATTGTGCTGTGAGCTGCTTCCCTTTGCCACACTCTCCTGCCATGATGATGTTCAGCCTGACCTGGAGCACTAAAGAATGGAGCTGGCTTTCTATGGACTAAGACCTTTGAAACCATGAGCCCTTAAATCAACTCTCCCTCCTCTATAATTGAGCTGGTCAGGTCCTGTAGTCACAGCAGCAAAAAAGCTGACTAAAACACCATCTATATAGATTTATCTGTTTTAATATGTCATACAGTTAGAAACAAAATGTGTATAATTCAGATTGTCCTCTTTCACTTATTTATGATCCACCCATGTCTTTTTATGACTTGATAAGACATTTCTTTTTAGTTTTAGATAAAAATTTATTGTCTGAATGTGTCACAATTTGTCCATCCATATGTCTCCTGAAGAACATATTAGTTACTTGTTTCCAAAATTTGACAATTAGAAATAAGGATGTTATAAACATCCACATATAGATTTTTTTTAAAATGTAAACTCTCAACTTTTTTGGATAAATATCAAGACATATGATTACTTGATTTTGTTTTAATTTTTTAAGAAATTACCAATATGTCTTGAAAACTGGATGTCCAATTTTGTATTCTTGTTAGAACTGAATGGAAGTTTCTATTTCTCCACATCCTTGCCAAGAATTAATGTTTTCAATTTTTTGCATTTTGATTTTTCTAATTGGTATCCAGTGGTATCCACTATTGTTTTCATTTGTGATTCTCTGTTGACACATGATCTTGAGCATCAATATTGTATGCTAATACCTTTGTGTATTCATCATACATGGATCATGGGAGCATTTATTATTATTGTTATTTGAAATGAATAAATGAATTCAAAATGAATGAATTAATTAGTGAATCATAAAATGATTAAACTCAAAACCAGAATTCTGATTTTTATGGTGAGATTTCTGACATCACTAGGGGCTAAAATTGAAATGGTGAGAAGTAGCCTTTCCATGGAATGCTTCAAGATCATTTTAGGAGCAGCTGCATCCTCCACAACACTCAGAATATATTCAGAACACAGATGTTTCCTCCAAGATGGAAGTGCTCCTTCACATGCAAAAAATTCATACTGATATAACTCCTTTTAGGGGAGAGATTGTGTGTACCACTGGCGACGACTCTTCTCACAGCATGCCCACTCACTTGGAATACAGTTGCTATAACAAGGTTATTAAGTTTTAAATAACTAAACAAGGATATTGGAAGAACACTTGGTATTTAAAGTACATAACCAAAGACTTACAGATAACAAACTCGGGTTTAAGAAAAAGTAATAGCAGGTAAATTTGACACTAAATAAAGTGCAATTTAACTCTGTTGTCACACATTCTTCCAGCATCTCCTTTGACTCATCTGAACTTATTTTGTTTAACAGGGAAAAAATGAAAAGTTATCTTTCATTTTTGTCAGCTTTAAATAGGCTCATGGATGGTGAGCCGACATCTGGAAGAAGCCAGATGCCAAGAATTTAATATATCTCAATTTTTTTTCCATCCATTAAGTCATGTTGAATTCAGATTACTCTGTAATGAAGAGAAGTGTAACATCCTAGAGAACTGAATCATATTAATTATAGCAAACTATTTCCTACCAAAGAGCTTTAGAATCATTGAATATTTGATTTGTTCATATTTATAAATAATTAGAGTACTGTCTATTTTATTTTTGCATATATCTATGGAACACACATAAATATCTCATGTTTGAAAGTAAAGCAATCGTTACCATTTTTTTTTATATTTCCTCTACAGAGTTATATTAAATTACTTGTGTTTTTTATATATAAAAATCTTTTTTTTTCTACCTCATTCCAAGAGGTACTATTTGAAATTTTTTGTTTGAGAAAAATTAATACACTCTTTTTTAAGTTGTTAAAAATTTTATTGATACACTATGTTTATATATATATATATATATATATATATATATATATATATATATATACACACACACATTACTTTTAAATCATATATTAGTGGGATTCATTATTAAATATTTAAATGTGTGCACAGCAAAATTTCATCAATTTGATTAATGAGTAACCTGTCGAATCTCACAGGAGCTTCATGTTTGTCAAATGTTGTGGAATATCACAATATAAAATCAATGTTTTTTTGTATTGAAATTTAACACCGGGGAGGGGGGCTTTACTACTAAGCCACATCCCCACCACTTTTTATGTTTTATTTGGGAACAGGATCTCGCTAAGTTGCATAGGGCTTAAGTTGCTGAGAATGGCTTTGACTCACAATCCTCCTGCCCCTGTCTTCTAAGTCACTAGAATTACAGGTGTGTGCCACTCTGCCTGGCTCAAGTATTACGTTTTGAGAAGGGTCTTTAAGTTAAAATGTTTTTAGGTAAGCAGATTCTCATTTAAGAAATATGGCATCAATTTTTTTTTCTTTTAAATCAGCTCTAAAATTGAGTCCAAAATTAAGGATTATAATTGAACAGCTATAAATATATGTACTTAATTTGAAGAATTATAGGAAAATAAATATTATAGAATTTTTTTCTCATTCATTTCTCTGCAGAAGTACATCATATTTACATTTCTATATTCACTTCAAACTTTATTATATTGATACTCTTTGATAAACATTGTAAGTGACATTGAGGAAGAAATTTTTTTTTAAAAAAAGCCATAATCTTTTACCTTAAAATTCTATTACTATGTTGAAAAACCAAACATTTAAAAAAGTTTGAATTTTAAAATAATCAATAGTATGATACATAAGACAAAAATACATGACATGAATAAATGAATACATACACAAAATATATTTATTTATTGATAAGAAATTATTGATAAGAAACAGTAAATGAAATTAGCAAATAAATTTCTGAGTAGGTAATATTGTGAGCTAGCTTTTATTTTCAAAATAAATAGTTCAAGTAACTCTAAGATGTAAATAGAAGATGAAAATATAAGAAAAAATACAAACCTTTCTTAGAAAAAGTATGTATATAAAGTCAACAAAATAGTGTAAAATAGAAATAAAGTTTAAATTATTTTAATGCATGTACGAATATGACATAATGAATCCCACTATTATGTATAATAATGCACCAATAAAAATAAATAAAAATAACAACTATAAAAATGAATTAAGCCATTTAGAATAAAAAATAATTTATTTACTGAGTTTATTTGGAAAACGATATGGTGACTCATAGCATATTTAAAGCAATGAGGTTAGAATTTTTCAAAATGAAATAAAAAGTTGTGTTTTTATTTTGTTTTGTTTTGTTTGTTTTGTTTATGGAAACTGGGTGAAAGTTTGAGAGTTTGACTTGGGAAGCTGAGGCAGGAGGACCACAAGTGTGAGGTCAGCTTCAGCAACTCACTGAGGAAAAAAAAAAGAAAGAAAGAAAGAAAAGGCAGGATTGCTGGAGACATATGTAATTCAGCGGTAAAGCCCCCTGAGTTCAATCCCCAATACCAAGTAAAGAGGTTGTAGGGGAGGAGAATAGTGCAGATATAACATTTAGTTCTGAATATATGTATTATTATGGAGTCAATTATATATATTAAGTCATGTATAGCATTGTAATAGAGTGAGAATAGTAAAGAATGCTCCAAGAATTTTAGCTTGAACCAACAGAAAAATGATTTTGCTCTAAAAGAAAGAAATAAGATTGTAGGTGAAGGAAGCTGGGAGAAAAAAACATGTTATTTTAATTTTGGATAGATTTGAGATGACTACCATATAATGAACAATTTAGTGCCTAGCATCTGGAAGAGTGGTTAGATAGTAGATATACATTTTTTAATCATTGCCTGGTATTTATATAGAGCCATAAACATGAATGGAATGGGCCTGAATAGCATCACTCATGAGAGTAAATAAAGAAAGCGTTCAAATACCATGGTAAATCTAAAGTTGAAATGTCCAAGAAAAATTTTAATTGTTAAAACTAGTTTGAGGAAGAAAAATAAAGGAAAGAGAGAAAGAGAGTGATTCCGAACATTTCCAGAACCAAGTGAAAACAACAACAACAAAAAAAAAAAAAAAAAAAAAAACATACCGGAGGAGAGGTAATGATTGACTGTGTCAAATATTCATGATAAGACAAAAAAGACAAAACAGAGACTTGCACACCTAACAAGATACTTGTGCAAAGTTTTATGTGTGTGTGTGTATGTATGTGTATGTGTGTATTTAAATTAAAGTGTAGAGTTTAGAGATGCACACACATATGGTAGTATGTAGCAAATTTAGGGGTAGGAGCATAAGAAGCAACCTTGATAATTTTTTGACTTTCACAAGTTCTGCATTAATACAGCTAGATTTTTTTATAATAATAAGACAAAAATGTTATTCTGTCAATACTGAAGGGACATATTTGTAAAACCATCAGCAAGGCTAACTTCCCTGAGTTTGAAACACAAAAGTAAATGATGAGACTGGTCTTAGGTCCATGGGAGAAATTTTCCAGTAATCCTTAGAAGAAATTCCCAAGTATTAAATAAATCATCTTTCCCTGAAATTTGTAACAGCTACTTTGTTTGGTGTGAACTGAAACATGAAATTTTCATTAACAATTCTTTAAGATGGAATTGCCTACAATTGTCAATATTTGGCAAATTTCAGTTTATTCGTATGTAATAAATTATGTCCAAATTTATTTTTATAAGCATGTATTGATAATATCCTTTAGTTATTATATATATTCTGCTGACTGCCAAGCAAATATTGAACAAAAATATATTTTATTAGTTAACAGCATTGGCTTTAAATGACACAGCTTTGCCATGTCCTACATACCTGGAGTACTTGTATTTGAATGTGGAAATAGGTAGAATGATTTATATCCTGGGTCTGAAGAATGTTCTCAGGTTTTGTTAAAATTTCAAAAGCAGAATTCAGTTTTAAACATTCCAAGAAGAGAAGAATCCGTTATCAATCTTTCATTCACCTTTGTTCCTAGAGGAAATATTTTTATTTACCTGTGAATTCCAAGCAGAATTACCAAGAAAGGGTTGCAGTCATTCAAGTCTTTACTGGCTCGATCAAGACAAAAATATCTTCAGAAGTTACTAAACTTTAGGAAAGGATTTAATAACAAATTTATTTTGAATAGTTATTGTGCTGTAAATTATTGCATTGTCCAGTGGGATTGGACTGGCTGCTGAAACTTATAGGTATCTGGGGTAAAGACTCCAAAAACAAACTCCCTGAACATAGCCATTTCAACTAAAAACAGTTTGAATAAAGTCATGAAGCCTCAGGTTTTTCATTTCTAAAATGGAAGTGATTAAGTATTTTGCTTCTAGGGCTGCTGAGAAGATGCAATAAAATAACATTTTCAAAGAATTTTGTATAATAATACCTGACACAAAATAAACATCCTGGAAATGTTGAATATATGCACACTCTACACCCAGTATTTTTTTCTCCCTGTAAAATACTGCTTAAAATTTTTCTTGTTTACCTTCTATGGAGGTTTATATATACTTACTGAATTGCAACTCAAAATTCTTCCTATTTCATCTTTATAAAGTCTAAATATGATAATATGACTTTCAAAGTAAGCATTCAATTCTATGATTTCCATGTCTTGACCTACAGAGTTCATAGGGACGATTCCAGTGAGCCTAACCCGTTTCACCTATTAAAGCTTTCACCAGTCCCCTATGCATGATTTCACTGAACATTTTTCTTTTTTGGTCTAGTGCATAAACTTTTGTCTCTCTCTTGCATTTCCTGTTTTTTTTTGCCCAAATAGTTTACACATCTAAAGGCAGTTCAACACTCCTTGAGCAGGAGCCTCCCCAGAGACTCTCAGTGTTACTCTCAGAATCCTTCACAGATTGTGAACTCCTTGAAGTAAGGACTGTTATAGCCCATTCCTAGAACACAGAAGGATTTCACAAATGTTGATGGGGTTATAGATGTATTTCCATAAAGTTATTTCTGGTGCAAATGGTATTCCATATGTAGAGCCCATTTTTAAACCATTAGAACTAGAACTCTCCAATAATAAAAAGGAATTATTAATAATAGAAAATGCAGGTTATTTTAAAGACTTGTCTCTATTAGTGGAAGAACAAATCTAACATAGATATAAATATCAGTACAATGACTTTCACACCAAATATCCTTATGTATATGAGAAATTAAAGGACTCATTAGTTAAAATATTTCCTATGATTTGGTGGAGGAGGACCCTTCACCTCCTTGCCAAGAATGAAATAAAATAGGGAGGGGCTGGTTTCTCACAATTCCTTTTGAAGACCAGCTCCCAAGAGATGACTTCCACATGTTCCTTTATTTCATACACATGTATATAATCTGTGTACTAACAATCTCATACTAGCTATTAGAGTTAAGCTGGTGCTCTGATAAGATGGGACATTCTTAATGTCCTCATAAAATTACTAATGAACATAAGAGCTAAATGCATTGCCCCACCCCCAGATAACCTGAATGAGAAAATCTCTGTGTGTTTGTAAACATTTTGTTGCAGCTGCAACTGATTTGCAACTCAAGTTGGCAAGGTCAGCACTCTACTGGGATACCTGTTAACATTTTGATAATGACATGGCTGTATGATGGTCTTTTATTTAAACTTTTTTGAATGAAATTATTACCTAGTCTACTTAATCCTAAAACAGTCCATGACAAAATGACTATTAAAGTAGCAGCTGATCTACACATAGACTATAATATATTTAAACAAAGGAGTAATTTGGAAAACAAACTTTAATGGAAGCAGTTTGGTTTCAATTAAGTATCATTCTCACTAATTACATATGATTTCTTCTATAATTTCAGAAGAAAATATCTGTAAGTCTTTGTTTAATAAAAAATATTTCAGTGGTTTAAAACTCTGAATTCATATTATATATCCTATGTGGATGATTTTTTTTTGTTACTTTTCTTCTTTACCAATATGAAACAATTCTACAGATAATTTAACTCCCTCTGTACAAAAACCCACTCTTTTATTCATATAGCTAAGAAAAAATTAAAATGCCTAGTGTGTATTTCTTTTTTCCCCCTGCTTTCTATACTGCTATTTTCTAGCTGGGAGACAAATTACTTCCCTTTTCACTTATCAGTTTGCCTTTTACTTTGAAAGAAGAACTTTTAATAAGATATGTTAAATGGTATAGAGCCATTTATGTTATTTTGCATTGGTCTTTATTTTTTTTAACCAACTTTCTTGGAAAAAGTATACTTCAGAGACTAAAGGAAAATATATAGTGTTGTGGACTGCATCTTGAAAAAAATATGCATTTAAGAATTGCCAAGATAAACATACATGGTTTCGATTTATGTTCACTACTCCATCTGATTCCTGAGTTTCCTTCAGTCAGGGAGGCTGTGGTCTGAATTTTTTTGGAGTTTACTCAAAGTTTATCAGTTGAAACCTACTACCCAGTACATTCATCTTAGAAGATGGGCTATGGAAATTTCACCTTCAAAGGTGATTTGGCCATAAGGGCAGATCCCTCAGGAATAGTTAGTTGACTGACTTAATAAAATAACCCCAGGAGAGCCTCCTTGTCTTTCCTCTTGGTGAAGAGACAGCTGGAAGTATAATATAAGAACTGGGAAATAGGTCTGCAAGAGACATGAGTTCCACTGGCAACTTGATCTCAAACATCCCAACTTCTACAAGTTTAAGAAACAAATTTTGGTTGTTGATGAGCTACCCAAAATATATTTTATTATAGGACCCTAAATCAATTAAGGCAAGGAACTATGAAGGGATCTATAAAATATTACATCTGAAATATTTTAGAAGCAAAGTATATTTCCATATCACACCTAAACCTTACTGCTTTTGCTATGCAGGATATAAGATTTCCACTGTATAATGACATTTTTGAAAGGGCAGACTGATTTCTAATAATTTTTAAAAGCACTAAAACTGAAAGAAACATTGATCTCAAGCAGCCAAATAAAGTGCTTTCTGCACAATCAGTTTTGGGAAGTTCTAAAATAAGAGGTGCTTTCAACAGTGGACACAGCAATCTCTGGTTTTATTTTAGATGCCTCTGCAGGTGTTTTTGCTTTCAGATTAAATTTAATTGCACTATGGAGAAATAAATGCATGTTTATGCATGTTTTCAGCTCCCTGACCACAATGGTATATTTTATTTAAATCTATAAACTAATGTAACAAACACATTAACATGATTTATTATATTTTAATGATCTTAAGTGGTCCTGGAATTGGTTTCAACATGGATAGTCACTGAAGCCTTATCATTCCAACCTTATATGTAGATTGACTTAGAGCCTTTCATTCATTGCCATAATCACTGTGTCTTTGCCTGATGATTTCAATGACCCATTATATGCGTTCATCCCCTTCATCTGGGCCTTATTTAATGCCTTTCTCTTTATTGTACAAATCTATTCTAAGTCCATTTTTACTTCATTCAGCCATTACTGAATATGATTATTTGAAGAAAGAGTCCCAATTAATATCTGATTATATATAAAAAACATTATGTAAGATGGAGGCTGATAGTAATTTTCACTTTTAAAAAAAGTTACGTATAGCAAGAGGTATACTTGACTTATGATCATTCATTTATGTTTTCTAGACTGGATTTTTTTTTTTGTTGAATTTGAGCTGCTGTACAAACTATACTGAAAATATATTTTAAGTTCTCAGTAAAAAAAAAAAAAAATCAAACATAAATTGGAGCTGGGAGTGGTTCCTCTCAACTGTATTCCAAGCTACTTTGGAGATTTAGGCAAGGAGATTCACTTGAACCTGGAGTTTGAGGTCAGTATGAACAACATATTGAAAACTTGTCTCAAAAAAAATACAGATTAAAAGGATAAAAATATATATTTATTGAGAATGATTTACCTGTAGTTGACAAATTTTTGCTATTTTTTTTTATTTTACAAGTATTGGGAAATGTTAAATGATATTCTTAGTGCTGATGTGTATGCATTATAGGCTCCCAAAAAGTTTCAGGGATATTTGATCGACTGTGTTTGCCAGTTTTTTCAATGCTCTGACCAAACTAATTCACAAGAACACCTTATAGGAGTAAATGTTTATTTTGGGCTTATAGTCTCATAAGTTCAGTCCATGGCTGGCAAACTCTATTGCTCTGGGCCTGAAGTGAGGCAGAACATGAAGGGCTTGGCAAAGGAAAGCTGCTCAGCTCACGGTACCAGGAAGCAAAGAAAGAGAAAGAGACAGAGAGATGGGGGGCAGGAGAGGAGCCAGGGACAAAAAGATAATAACTAAGGGTATGCCCCCAGTCACAAACTTCATTCAGTCACACCCCACTTGCCTCCAGTTATCACCAATAATGAATTTTAAGCTATAAAATGGATTAATCTATTGATTAGGTTGCAGCTCTCATAATTTAATCATAACATCTTTGAAAGTAAATCCATTGCCTAACATGAGTGTTTGGGGAGGGCAACCTCATATCCAAAACATAATGGCTACACCATCTGTTTAAGAGGTAGTACCTAAGCTGGTAGTATGCACAGTCTACCTTTTATATACAGAGGTTAAAAGTGGAGGATATATTCTCTGCTTACACCCTGGTAAACTTGGCATTAGCAGGAAATATAAGCCTGGTTAATAATGACATTTTGCTCTCTGAATGGAAAAGGAATGAGGATATCATCGAAGGTTGTTACATGTGTAGGAAGCACAAATGTTTAAGCATGATGTCAAGGGACCAAGGTGGTTGGGTAAAAGCATGTAACCAAAGAAGCCAAAAATAAATAATAAACCTTGCATCCGATGAGGTTTTATCAATGTGAGGAGCTGGAGTAATCAGAATCATCAGGCTCAGAACTTCTTTCCTCCTAGTCATGTCTACGTTTTCTAAGTATCACTATCAGATAAGCTCTCTCTTAGTGGTGCCTATTAGTACATTTTCCCCAGGAAACATAGAAAAAAATCAATATTTATGTGAATCTTACCAGTAATCCTTCTGTTATTTTACCAAATATAGACCAACATTCTAAGTGAGTGTATTGGAGTATTACCCTTTCCTTGATTATGTGGGTCAAGTTAGTGCCACAATGCTACATGAAATTAACTTGGGGAAAGTCTTTCCATGAAAAAACTCAGTGTATGATTCATAGATTAAGGTATAGTAGAGGTTGGCAGCAGATATGACGGTCATTTAAACATTCAATGAATCTTTTAAACTCTTTTTCTTTTTGGCCCTCAAATGAAATATAATACACGCAGTCATTGAGTATAATTAAAAATCTGTTCCTTTTTATTTTTATTTAAAAGACAGGGAATTGAAACCAGGGACATTTAAACACTAAGAAACATTCCTTAGGACCTTGCTAAGTTGCTGAAGCTGGCCTCAGACTTGCAATCCTCTTGCTTCAACTTTCTGAGATGATGGGATTACGCGGTGTTCCCCACCTAACCCAACTATGTGTTCTTATTTTAGATCTTGTAAAAGACTTGATATCTGAAGAGGATAGGATCCATTGTTTAGGGGCGGATAGCAATGATAGGATTCTGATTACAAAACTTTAAAACCTATGTTTTCATTTATCAATGCCTAAGTAATATCAAACTATAATTATTTCAGAAATAAATAAAATAGCATGATCAAGAGTGAGAAGGTTATATCAGTGAATAATCTGATAGTCAGAACCCTCTCTTTACTGTACTGAGACATCCATGTTTCTGAAGAATATGATACCTACAAAAGTCTTAGTTTGGTTCTGATGAATGTCTCCTCCGTGCCCCCAAATTGGCCCAACTGTGACTGCTTAAATAAGTATTCCCAAATTAATTGATAGATTTCTAAATAATGAAATAGCTTCATTCTTAAACTCTGGCAGTGACATCTAACTTCACAGAAACATATTGCTTTGCACAGTTGTCCAGAATTGCCAAATTCTAGAGTCAACTGTGGTCACACATTATAATCATGCCCATTTGTGGGTGACCACAGGATTTTCATGTTCAGAAGCAACAGTCTTCCATAGTCAACTTCAGGTGCGTTATCTAAGTACGTAAAAATATGAATGAAGTGATGCTCACTTCAAAGCCTTATTAACTCACGATTGAACACAATAAACAAAATAAAATTCAAGTGATGTTGGATTTTTTACAGAATTTTTCATAGAAATCAATATAGTCTGAATGAGATGATACACAACTTCTCCTCCAGCTCTTATTCTGTAATATGTAACATTCAATGTAAATTAACAAATAAGCAAGTTTATCATTTAAAAAAAAACAAGCATATACTAGCTATAAAAAAAGATTCTCATTCTCTCTTGAATCCTGTTGATGCAGATATGTGATACAAACCCATAGCCTGAACTCATCAAAAGAATGATTTGTCTGTTTAGCAAATTAAATTACATAATTAACAGAAGCAGACAGAAGTAATGAAGTGATTGGTACCAGTGCTATCGGGGCTTTAAAAAAGTCCATACTATATATGTAAAGATAGCCTAGCTGTATTTTATGATGCTGATAACATAAAAAATAATTTTCTTTATATTTTAAATGGATGTACCCACATGCAAACTCTTTAGTTTAATTATCAAAGTGAAGAAGTTGAATCACAATTTATAAACAGAGTGGTCACTAACTAATTAATTCAATCAAAACAATCTTGTAGAGTTGATTTATGAATGAGAATTTTAAGGTTGTGAAAGCTTCGGTTAGGGAAGTAAGAATAAGCAAAGAGGGCCATGAGATGTTTTTGTACATGAATCTCTATTGCACTAAGAAGCCTAACTAGTGGCATCAAAATATGGGTTGGTGGGGATAATCACATACTCTAGATTTATTCATTTTTATTTTAAAATACATTATTTCACAGGTGATAATTTTATATTTACTGATGTTGTAGCTACCATATACATGTATATGCATATTTGCATGAGAGACTAATGGAAACTTCCAAAAGGAAATATAGAAAAGTTATCAAGATCATTTTGGGCCCTTTTTTAGGAGGAGTAAAGGTTGCTACAATTCTTAGTCATATTTAATGGCATCTATATTTGTGTCTAGTATAATAGTTAAATTTCATGATGGAAGTCTTTGCTATTGAGAAAAACTTTTAAAAGTTTATGTGCAATCTGTTTATATTTATATATGCTTTATTAACAGGTATTGATTTGTGTTGTGTTAACATTGCTTTCCCTGAAATATGTTCACAGATAAAACCTAAAATATTTTTATTCATACTATTCTCTTTCATGACCCTAGATTCAGTGGACAACCTTTTAGCTACATCCTGACAACCAAGTAATGTGCTTATTAGTACTTCAGATTGAGATCACAACCTTTCCATAGGTTATTAAATTCATTCATTCAATTTACATTCTGAACATCTACTTTGTGCTGTTAAATGAGGATACTCCCTGATATATAACAATATAAGAATCTTGGGTTTTGAAATGGGTGCAGTGGTCCATGCTTGTAATCCCTGTGGCTTAGCTGGCTGAGACAGGTGGATCATAAGTTCAAAGCCAGCCTCAGCAACTTAGCAGGTCCCTAAAATATAAACATTTTCAGAGATGTGACTCAGTGGTTAAGTGCCTCTGTTAATTCTGTCAATTCCTAGCAAAAACAAAAGAGAAGATAAATAAAAAAAATATATAAACATGTATACGTGTATGTATGTGTGTGTGTATATATATGTGTATGTATATATATAATGGTATTGAACATAAAAAAGGATATCAAGATAAAAAAATAATGTAGAAATATAAAATAGTGCAATGTTTCTTACAATAAATGCTATTTTGCAAGCCTTGAACAACAAAGCCTATATAACATAGTCTATATAATTCTGTTGCTTTTTTGGAATCCCAAGTCATTAGGGAAAGATACTTCACCAAATATATCACATATTTATATAATTATCTCCTTTTCCCCAAGAAGTATAACAAAGACAAAGATAGATAAATATTATCATATGTTTTGAAGATATGCATTTAAGATACTGTTATTATCAAATGAAATAATAAAAAATAATGCCACATACATGTGATGACCTGCCAGTTTATTCATTAGTAATAATAACATTACCCTTATAACCAAATATTCATTCATCTATAAATATTATTCATGCACATTCATTGAAAATAAGTATAAGTAGTATAATGTTTTTGGCACTCTTAACTCAGAAAACTTTGATATATATTTAGGAACTGAGCACAATCCACAGTAAAAACAGAAAACATTAAAATCAAAAGTACTGGGTGCTGGGGTTGTGGCTCAGAAGAAAAGCGCTTGCCTAGCATGTATGAGGCCCTGGGTTCGCATCTCAGCATCATATATAAATAAATAAATGTATTGCATCCACCTACAATTAATATATATAATTACCCAAATTCAATTTTCAGAAATATATATATATACATATGTGTGTTTGTGTATATATATATATATATATATATATATATATATATTCAAAGAATATATATGTACATATATATGCACACACTCTCTATATATACACATGCACATTTGCTTATGCACACATACATACACACACCACTGTTTTTTCATATCCCCACTTTTATCATATTATTTTCTATATTACCACTTACTTTCATTTGGATATTTACTTGTGAAGCATAAAATTCTATTAAAATGACAACATAGATTCTTTGGTAAAATAACACATAATCATATCACATAATCACACAAAAGTTTTTGTCTGCTTATCCTGTCTCCTAGGTTTAAATATATACAGTTAAGTTTCACACATTTGAATTCAAAATCTGGATTGATTTAATTGTCTGCATTTCAGCTAATATTATAATATAGTATTTAAAAGACTCACACATGCCTTTTTAAATTTCCATTGAATTTCATGCAGATGCCTGCACATGCACGAGCACGCACGAGTGCGCACAGACATACACACACACACACACACACATACACATGGATTATTATTATTTTCCACATAATTTTAGCTCAACTTCTGTGTGTATGCCCATGTAAGTTGTTTTTCTTAAATACAATTTAACATAAGCATCTACTCAAAAGATTAGTTATGAACCCAATTTACTGTTTTTTGATGGCTTTTTAACTTACATTGTGTGTTGTTTATTTTAATTGCTTTGTTTTTGTACCTGTGCCTGAGTGAATCTCTTAATTAAAAAAAAAAAAAAAGTACTTCTGGACATTTTGTTGGATGGGGTATTGGGAAGTGTGGTTCTATCAGAATAAGTAGGAAGTTTGCAGAAAATTTTCAGAAGTAAACTTAGAAACAAAATGTCATCAAACACATAGAGGAGAAGAATAAATGTAAACTACGGTAATTCAGCCTGTCTGGAGAGGAAGGAGTAATCCACTGGACTACAACAGTGTGTCTTCTAGGGCAGAAGATGGTCTGGAAGATACTGTCACATTTTCTATCCTTTGAAAGTCAAACTGTTAATACTTTAAAATATTTCATGAGAGATTTTCAGTCAGTGTGATTCTAGTCATCTCTTAGGATCTTTGCTAACAGAACATTTAAGATATGTTAAGTCACAGAGAATATGAGTAGACCAGAGAATTGGCTATTTGATAAACTGGGCAAATGGAAGTCTGGGCTGACAGTAGGACAATGTGATCAAAGTTTAAGAATACTCATGAAAAAAAAACTACACAAGATAATCAAATTTCAAATCCAGGGTTGTCTCATTCCTTTTCCTTTCACATAGATTTTTCCATACTTTTTAAACAAGAAATTATCATAATAAAATTTGAATATCAGTAAAATAAATGATGGAAATTTAAAATTGTACAATAATCTATAGTATTCATTTGAATATAAATATGTTCAATGGCAATAGATACTGAGGTATGTGTAGTTGAACAAATCAAGAAGACTCACCTCTTGAGAAAAAGAAAAGGAAAATATTTTCAAAATTACATGATCCTTTATGCCTTTTTACATGAAGCATGTAGATTTTCTCAATCTCCATAAAGGGAAACAACATCTATAGTATTCATTTGAATATAAATATGTTCAATGGCAATAGATACTGAGATATGTGTAGCTGAACAAATCAGGAAGACTCACCTCTTGAGAAAAAGAAAAGAAAAATATTTTCAAAATTATGTGATCCTTTATGCCTTTTTACATGAAGCATGAAGATTTTCTCAATCTCCATAAAGGGAAACAACATGAGAAGAGAATAGGTGTAGGGGAAGAGTCAAGCATATCCAGGACATCCAGTTTGCTCCTTAAAAGTCATGCTTATCAAAGCTTTCAATAGATGTATTCTGTTTTCTTTTTGTTTAGCTTCTTTTTTTTTTAATTGGTTGTTCAAAACATTAAAAAGCTCTTGACATATCATATTTCATACATTAGATTCAAGTGGGTTATGAACTCCCATTTTTACCCCAAATACAGATTGCAGAATCACATCGGTTACACATCCACATTTTTACATAATGCCATATTAGTAACTGTTGTATTCTACTACCTTTCCTATCCTCTACTATCCCCCGTCCCCTCCCCTCCCATCTTCTCTCTCTACCCCATCTACTGTAATACATTTCTATCCTTGTTTTTTTTTTTCCCATTCCCCTCACAACCTCTTATATGCAATTTTGTATAACAATGAGGGTCTCCTTCCATTTCCATGCAATTTCCCTTTTCTCTCCCTTTCCCTCCCACCTCATGTCTCTGTTTAATGTTAGTCTTTTCCTCCTGCTCTTCCTCCCTGCTCTGTTCTTAGTTGCTCTCATTATATAAAAGAAGACATTTAGCATTTGTTTTTTAGGGATTGGCTAGCTTCACTTAGCATAATCTGCTCTAGTGCCATCCATTTCCCTGCAAATTCCATGATTTTGTCATTTTTTAGTGTAGAGTAATATTCCATTGTGTATAAATGCCACTTTTTTAAAAATAAATTTATTTATTTATTTATTTATTTATTTATTTATTTATTTTTTATTGTTGGTTGTTCAAAACATTACATAATTCTTGATATATCATATTTCACACTTTGATTCAAGTGGGTTATGAACTCCCATTTTTACCCCATATACAGATTGCAGAATCACATCAGTTACACATTCATTGATTTACATATTGCCATACTAGTGTCTGTTGTGTTCTGCTGCCTTTCCTATCCTCTACTATCCCCCCTCCCCTCCCCTCCCCTCCCCTCTTCTCTCTCTACCCCCTCTACTGTCATTCATTTGTCCCCCTTGTATTATTTTTCCCTTTCCCCTCATTACCTCTTGTATGTACTTTTGTATAACCCTGAGGGTCTCCTTCCATTTCCATGCAATTTCCCTTCTCTCTCCCTTTCCCTCCCACCTCTCATCCCTGTTTAATGTTAATCTTCTTCTCATGCTCTTCGACCCTACTCTGTTCTTAGTTACTCTCCTTATATCAAAGAAGACATTTGGCATTTGTTTTTTAGGGATTGGCTAGCTTCACTTAGCATAATCTGCTCTAATGCCATCCATTTCCCTGCAAATTCTATGATTTTGTCATTTTTTAATGCAGAGTAATACTCCATTATGTATAAATGCCACATTTTTTTATCCATTCGTCTATTGAAGGGCATCTAGGTTGGTTCCACAGTCTAGCTATTGTGAATTGTGCTGCTATGAACATCGATGTAGCAGTGTCCCTGTAGCATGCTCTTTTTAGGTCTTTAGGGAAAAGACCGAGAAGGGGAATAGCTGGGTCAAATGAAATGCCACTTTTTTTTATCTATTCATCTATTGAAGGGCATCTGGGTTGGTTCCACAGTCTAGCTATTGTGAATTGTGCTTCTATGAACATTGATGTGGCAGTATCCCACATATAAAAGTAGCTCTTTTAAGGTCTTCAGGGAATAATCCAAGAAGGGCAATAGCTGGGTCAAATGGTGGTTCCATTCCCAGCTTTCCCAGGAATCTCCATACTGCTTTCCAAATTGGCTGCACCAATTTGCAGTCCCACCAGTAATGTACAAGCGTACCCTTTTCCCCACATCCTCGCAAGCATTTGTTGTTGTTTGACTTCATAATGGCTGCCAATCTTACTGGAGTGAGATAGTATCTTAGGGTGGTTTTGATTTGCATTTCTCTGACTGCTAGAGATGGTGAGCATTTTTTCATGTACTTGTTGATTGATTGTATGTCCTCCTCTGAGAAGTGTCTGTTCAGGTCCTTGGCCCATTTGTTGATTGGGTTGTTTGTTATCTTATTGTCTAATTTTTTGAGTTCTTTGTATACTCTGGATATTAGGGCTCTATCTGAAGTGTGAGGAGTAAAAATTTGTTCCCATGATGTAGGCTCCTTATTTACCTCTCTTATTGTTTCTCTTGCTGAGAAAAAAATCGTTTTAGTTTGAGTAAGTCCCATTTGTTGATTCTAGTTATTAACTATTGTGCTATGGGTGTCCTATTGAGGAATTTGGAGCCCGACCCCACAGTATGTAGATCGTAGCCAATTTTTTCTTCTATCAGACGCCATGTCTCTGATTTGATATCAAGCTCCTTGATCCATTTTGAGTTAACTTTTGTGCATGGTGAGAGAAAGGGATTCAGTTTCATTTTGTTGCATATGGATTTCCAGTTTTCCCAGCACCATTTGTTGAAGATGCTATCCTTCCTCCATTGCATGCTTTTAGCCCCTTTATCAAATATAAGATAGTTGTAACTTTATGGATTAGTCTCTGTGTCCTCTATTCTGTACCATTGATCCACCCGCCTGTTTTGGTACCAGTACCATGCTGTTTTTGTTACTGTTGCTCTGTAATATAGTTTGAAATCTGGTATCGCTATACCGCCTGATTCACACTTCCTGCTTAGAGTTGCTTTTGCTATTCTGGGTCTTTTGTTTTTCCATATGAATTTCATGATTGCTTTCTCTATTTCTACAAGAAATGCCATTGGGATTTTGATTGGCATTGCATTAAACCTATAGAGAACTTTTGGTAATATCGCCATTTTGATGATGTTAGTTCTGCCTATCCATGAACAGGGTATATTTTTCCATCTTCTAAGATCTTCTTCTATTTCTCTATTTAGGGTTCTGTAGTTTTCATTGTATAAATCTTCACCTCTTTTGTTAGGTTGATTCCCAAGTATTTTATTTTTTTTTGAGGATATTGTGAATGGGGTGTTTTTCCTCATTTCCGTTTCAGAAGTTTTGTCGCTGATATACAGAAATGCCTTTGATCTATGCGTGTTGATTTTATATCCTGCCACTTTGCTGAATTCATTTTCTTACATGTGGGCACAGATTCTAGCCAAACTGTAGTAACCTCCTCTTTGAAAATTAGTTGTGAAACCAAGACATTTCAGAGTGGTGCACACATACAGATGAAATGTCAAAATTCTTTTCTAAAGAGAGTTTTTGAAAAGAATACTCCTAATCTCATGTGAAATTTACATATTTTTATTCATTGGATACTTTTTGAGTGTATGCCAAAGGAAATTGACTGGAGTACCAAAAGAAGCAGGCAAAAATACTCAGGCAGTAAAGTAGATCTCTAGCACATGAAACCATGTGTTAAACTCCAATCAAGACAGTTTATATCCATCATTTTCTGAGACAGAATTAAAAAATAAAATAGAAAAGATTGTCTTTTGAACTGATAAGGAGATTGGTAATTTTCCTAGTCTTTTTTTTTCTGCAAATAATGTTGTCAATGTTCTTTTTTCTTCTTTCTTCTTTTTTTAAATTGTTTTATTTTTAGATATACATGATAGTACAGTGTATTTTGACATATTATACCTAAATGGATTATTGTTCTTTCAATTCATTAAACTGGATAAAGTGGAACCCTGAGAAAAATACCATATTTTTCATTCTTTGGATGATTGAAAATTTTAGAATTATTTTAATTTATTCATTTGTGCTATCAAGTCATGTCTAAGTGCCTCTTCAGGAATATTCTGATTAAATCATTTCAAATTAGGTGTCCTTAATGATTTTATCATGGCTCACAGGTCTTCTCATTTAATATATGTTTTATAATTTTTGACTTAGTATTTAAGTATGATGGAGTCTGAGATGTGAAGTGGAATAATATTAATTCTAAAATATTTCTAAACAGATAAGTAGACTCTAAATATTTAAAAGTGTAAAAGAATAGCAAATTGTTTGATAATGGAGAATATATTACACGTAAATACTTCGATTGAAAGATGGAGAGTACCGGACTGCATGAAATATGAGAACAAATTATATAATGAGTGTAAAAGACATACTTAATATATAAAGACCCACATCAGAGGAAAATAAAAATATAAAAATAGACATGCTCTGTAGACATGAGAAACAGTTGCCTTTTTTGTATCAGATAAATAAGGCATGATAAAAGAAATTTGGCAGAAATTAAGATGTGCTTTATATTAATGCTAGAGACAGCAACTCTTCACAATGATAAAACAGTTTTCAATTGTGTAAGTTCCCAATAAGACTGTCAAAGCATTTGATGCAATAATGGCAGACTTAAAAGACTGGATAAACCCCAAAACAAATTCTATATATTTAAATATCAGTGCCAATCATTATCTAGAAAGACATGATACAGAATGTCATCATCTTAAATATTGAAATTCTAAAAAACCAAGTTCCTAAAGTTTGAAGTCCCCCCAAATTATGATCTTGAATGATTAAATGATAAAATGTTGAAACCTTAGAAGTGAAAATCTAGAAAACCACATTTCACATTTCCTGTGTTAAAAAAAAAAAGAAAAGAAAAGGAAAGAAAGACTATATAATGGGGTAGAAAGACAAATTTTGAGAAAGGGATGAGTGCATTTTAATGATAGACAAAGTTTAAAAATGTTATATAGCTCACATACCTAGAATGCAGTTAAAACATTTTTTTAATGTGTCTGTGAGGATGTTACCAGAGCAATTTGTGTGTGTTTGAGTGGACTATGTGTGGAAGACACACCCTGTTTGTGTGCAGGAACCATCCCATTCCTGTACTGGAGATGTAGAGGTACAAGTTCAGTAAAGTCCTTTACAGATAGCTAATCCATTTTATTCCTTTTTTGACAAATTGACAGTACAAAATTGCATTATCATAATGTTGACTTTGAGGTTTAAGCATGGTTTATGTAGGTATAAATGTTGTTACAAAGTGAATGAGGATCTGTCTTTTTAACACATCTTAATTTGCAAAACATCCAGTTCCTCCAGGCGATAGCTCTTCCAGTGATTGCATATTTAGTGGTGACCCATTCCGGGTTTTGTTCAATCTCATCAAAAGAATGAGGTTGTCCCTCATACAATTTCAGATGACCGAAACTGCAAATCAAGTTGCACACAATTCAAACCATATTGTTATGCAGGTATACAGTTCAGTTTCTGACCTAATTTGTGAATGTGGTTCATCTGCTCATAACTGTTAGCATGCGTGCTGTTTATTGTGAAAAATATGTGTGTTATCATTTCCTATTACATTGTGTAAAATGGCCTGTGAGGTGTTTCACTCTGTTTCTATGTGTTTAAGAAATAAATATGTTTTACAAATGCGAATTAATTATCTATAAAGAACTTAAATTGTTTTTTGCCAGATAATATTTCTGGAACTTTTATAGTTTAGGATTTTTGAACTTTAAGGATTTTGATCTGCCAGGATTTCAACATTTGGTAATATTGTGTTTAGGATTGTGTCTTTCAGAATTATGGCACAAACATTTTCATAATAAAATACAATATAAACATAACATAACATAATGCTATTTTAAATCTATGACATTATATTTCTTGACCTATAATAATATTTTATACTGGCATTTTTTGCCTGTTTTAAAGATCTGATTTTCTACTTCCTTTTGTGTCTTACCGTCTTCAATGAATACTGAATTGTAAATATAACTTTTTTGAGTATCTGAACTTTATTTCATCTATGTTTAAATTTTATTTCACTGACTAGCACTTTTTTAACATTTATTTTTTAGGTGTAGATGGACACAATACAATGCCTTTATTTTTATGTAGTGATGAGGATCGAACCCAGGTCCTGCCCCTGTTAAGCAAGCAGTCTACTGCTGAGCCACAATCCCAGCCCTGAATAGCACTTTTTCAATGTGGTTATTTTGAACATTGTTTTTAAACTATGTAGGACTGATCTAAATGAGTTTTTGTTAATCCATTATAGTTATACATAATAGTGGGCTTCATTTTGATATAATCATGCATGTATTGAATATAATTTATTCCATTTGCATTCCCAGTACTTGCTCTTTCCCTCACTTTTCCCTGTCCCTGCTCCCTAAATTAATTTTAGCTCTATTTGTAAGTCAGTCCCTTCTGAGTTCTTTAGTTGTAAACACTTTAGTTGTTAAGTCTTTTGATTTTGACTGATTGGAAATTGAATGTTCATATAAGTGCTAATGATTTTTCACCTTGCAGTTCCTTCCTACTGGTTCTTGACTGTTGTTGTTGCAGATCACTTTATACAAATGCAATTTTCCATTCATATAAAGGAATAAGGGGACCCACTAAAAATCTGAAGCTCTTTTTCTACATTGATCCCAACACTCTGGTACATTGTCACACAAATTCTTCCTGACAAACTTCTTCTAATGTCAAACCCTTCTCGATATTTATCAAAACTTATGTATTCTTTCTGGCTTTTTCTTTTGCATTATAACTCATAAATTGCCTCTAGATAGAAAACCAGAGATCGAAAAGTTCTTTAACTTTTTTGCTTCTCTCTCTGGGACCATGATCTGACAGTTGTTGTCATGTCTGAAACATTTGCTTAGTATATTTGATCTGGTTGTGTACTTGTTCATGGCAAGAAGGAAGGTCTGTTGCCTAATGTTCCATAACGGCCCAAGAAGTTATTTGCTCAACTGATTTTTGTAAAAGGCTCTTAGATATGTCAGTACACAAAGAAAAGTCCCTTCACCAACTGGTGTTCAAGTACCTGGAAACCTGTGTTTAAAGGAGCAGGTTAACTTAATGAAAATTACACATAAGTGCACAATCAAAAACTAACAGTTCTAGGGAAATGTTTAAGTAAAATTCTTTTGGACTTTAAGGTGAGCAGATTTTTTAGATACAAAATGAAAACAAGACTCTTCAACTAAACCTAAGACTGATTCCTTTGAACCTTCTTATTAGACTGGGCCTTGTCTTTGGTCTGCCTAGTCCAGTTGTAGTAGGAATTCTGCTAAATCAATTTAGGGAGATCCCTCACCCATGATATTTGAGTGTAACCTAATTCTTCATCCCTACTCTTAATATTGTGCCTTCAGCAAGAATCCTGTGAAGTTTGTTTAGCAATATCCTCCTATCCAGGGCAGTGGCTCCTAGTGAAAAATTCCCATCCCTTGACTCTCCTAATTCTGTTTATTGACTGCATTCTCAGCTGTCTTTGCTGTATTAGGAGTCGAGTCCCATCTTTCCTTTTTATTTTAAAACTCTCGACACTTATTACAAAAATTCTGAAAAAAAATCTTCTTTTAACCATTGTAACATATGTTTAAAATTTTTTTCTTGAACATTATAAAAATAAAAAAACCAATGACCTAAATTCCAACAAAATATATTAGTGTGATTCTTTTTGCCTCCTTTATTAATACCTAACATCTGTTAATATTTATAATAATATTCCTCGAATTCTAGTGAAAGATAAATGCTCTAGTCAAAAATAACCCACTGTTAGAGAATTATAGAAAAACATTTTTTACCATAAATAGTATTATAATAAAGGCTCTAAGAATTTCACAGAAAATAAATCTGTTTAATTTTGTTCAACCCATATTGCCACAATATCAATACTTGATCATCTGGGTGGCACAGGGAAAACCTTGTAAATTCTGTAGGATGCTTAGCAATGCTTATGATTCTATAAATGTGGGAGACAAATATTCATTTTACTGAAAGAAAAACTGTTCCAAACCAATAAAGAATGATCTAGTGCTAGGTATACAGCTCAGTTGGTAGAGTGCTTGCCTTGCATAAACAAGGCCTTGGGTTCAATCCCCAGCACCACAAGGAAAAAAAAAAAAAGAACCATTTATTTTTAGAATTATATCATATAATCAGAGATAAATGATAAATAACATCTTGAAACTGGTGATTTATAGTCTATCATCTTTAAAATGCATATTTCTTTCTCAGGCAAATATCAATCTATATCATTTTTAAACAATTGAAATTAGTATGTATAATGATCTTCACTATTCAAATCAATATTCAGAATCTACTGCAGCATCCTCTTTTTCAGACACAGAGGGAGAAGAAAAATAAAGAAGAAAGGACAAATTAATCTTAAGTGAAGTTGCAAATTTTAAGTAGTATAGAGTACAGAGACCAATGTTTAAATACATTATTGCCGCCATTAATTTGTAGTCATTTCTCATATCTAATAAAGCCACTGAGGTGTGGGTTCTTTGTTTTGGTACATAAGTCATCCTACCATTTGTACTTATCTCAGTCCTAAAGAGATCTGGTTCTGCTCTACAATTGAAGCAACATTAGAGAGTTAGAATATAGCGGCATATAGCCTTTTATTGTCATATTTCTAAATGTAGGAATAATGTATATTAGATTCTCCTCACAAACCTTAATCTTATGCATCATTGTATAAGTACAGTTATTCCCCAAAGAATCTAACCTGAATGAATCAAGGTAATGCTCTCCTTGTTTATGTAAAATATTTCACAGTACTAAAATTCTAAATGAACTTTCCAGAATTCCAACAATTAACTACAGAGGAAAGTAAACAAACTTTCAAACAGGACATCTGTACTCTGTTAAAGCATAAAAGGGAATCAAAATAGGAAACAATGTTTGAAATCATATAAGAAATAAAATTGACCAAATTATGTGCATATACAAGTATGTCACAACAAATCCTACTATTTTATATAATCATATTGTACCATTAAAATAATAACTTAAAATTTTGAAAATTTAATGGAAAAAAACCCAAAATGATCACATGGGATTTATGGAGGAGATCTCTTAAATTTAATGTGCCCATTCATTTGTTTGTTCAGTCTACATTTGGTTTTGTACAATTTGCTCAAGCTACTCATCAAATTGAGCATCTTTAGAGTCATTATGTATTATGTAAAAAAAAAAGCATACTTTCCCATTTTATTACTTTACCCATTGGAGTCATTATGAGATCTAAATTCTGTGTGTTTTTTAAATTTCTTTTTTTTGTTGTTAGTTTGCCCATCTGGTCTTTGTTCCTCAGTTACTGGGGCAAAAGACAGAAAAATCTGTGTGTAAGAGACATAAATAAATATCTATAGTTGTAGGGCTGAGAATGTAGGTATCTTAGTTGTAGAGAAATTCCCTAGCATTCTCCTGACCCTGGATTTTATCCCCAGAACCAAAAAGGAAAATATATATATATATATATATATATATATATATATATATATATATATATAAAATATGTGTGTGTGTATATATATATGTATGTGTATATATATATATATTTATATATATACACAAATATATATATATACACAAATATATATATACACAAATATATATATTTGGATGATTAAGAAGTAGTATTAGAGAACATGTTTTTTTTTTTCCTATTAACCTGTACCAATTATGGGAGACTTAAATGGGTTAACAGATCTGTCTGTACTTACACTCAACAGAGAAAGCACACCTCTAAGGTGGGGTATAAAATGCTTCTGAAAGAGACCTTTAAAAGCAATGTCCAGAGATAAGGGATGTAGAGAAATCTAAAGCTATGACTGTCAGAGGGAATGAAGACTATGATAGCATATAAGATGACCAGAAGAGATGGCAGCAGGAATAAATGCCTGCACTTCAAATAGTGCTTTAAGAAACCATTGTGCATTACTGATTTGTAACTAATATTATTTTATAAAATCATAAACATAACTATAATAAAATAAAAATAAATGAGAGGCTAAGTAGTTTTACCTTTTTAAATGAATGTGTTAATGCTAGTACATAAAATTTTTGTTTAAATAAAAAGAACTCTATCTTACATTACAGATTTAATTCAGCTTTTTACAAATTCTATATATCACAAAGATCTAGCCTATGAACTAAATGTAATATTGTTGGTAAAACTAAGGAAATTCTTAGTATCTTATTACTTTTGAGCATAAAACCATGTTTCTTTCCTCAGAATAAAAGCTTGAAAAACAAACTTTTGTCAGGAAACAAGCTGTGTGGGATCCATGCAGAAGAGGTGAGTAAATTTTCTTCTAGCTTCAACTGGAGAAAAACAATATTCATGTCCAATATATTTTTTTTAATCTAGACAACCAGTATTTTTTTCCTAACACAAATCAAACTTTGGAATAGAATAATAAAACACATTTTAAACTTTTCTGTATCTTCAAATGTTTTAACATTTTACAGCTAAAGAAAAAACTAAAAGTTAGCTAAATGTTGTTTTCCATGGGGTGATATCCTAGATTCTTCCCTTAACTCTACTACCAGAACTTCCTTAATAGAAAATTCCTGGAAGTTAATCAATTTTCCTTTTTTTTTTTTGTATTGTCTACGTGAGTTCTACAAAGTTTTGTAATGATAATTAATTGTCAGAATGAAGATGCTGATAGTGATCATAAATCCATTCACTGGTTCTGTTTGCTGTGCAGCAAAATTGTCTCATTCATTTCTCAGGGAAGAAAATGTCATTCTGATTCATCCAGGCTTACCTAAAATAATTAACTTCTTTCACCTCTCATCTTCAGATCTTTCTATGATCCTGTGTTTAATGTAGGAATGTAGTTCATATTAAATAATTTTAATGTGAGCAATAAAATAGTAGTGATAGTATTGGAAGTGGTCTTTTATTCCTCAAGGTGAGGAGAAGGAATTCATTGTGTTAGTTGTATCCTGCAAGAAGCACACACAGAAAGGAGTAATTGTAGCAGAGATTTATTCCATGAAAAGCCTTTAATTGATAAGGAACAGGTATGAGAAACTTTTTCACACCACAATGAAGACCTAATACCTGTGCAAGAGTTGGGAAGGAAGGGTCTTAGGAAGAATAAGAGCAAAGGTTTACACATGCATGTTGAAAATTCGATTCATTTTCCATTCTTGTGTAGAAATAAGGCAGAGAGCTCTTCACACAGATCTACCATCTTCTAAACATGGAACCATAGCTACCATTCCTGGACCCAAAACACCTTTCCAGTCATTTTCTTTCTGAGAGAGAGAAGGGGAAGATTTCAGGTGGAACATAAGCACTGCTCTTTGGTACTCTAAGGAGGAAATTGTCCATCATCATATACCCTTTTTTCCAGAACTAGGTCACATGCCTAGCCAAGTTGAAGGGATGCTGAAAAATGTTATTAGAGTGGTCACATGCCTAGTCAAAATTTGGATTTCTTTTCTCTCCAAGGTGAGAATATACCTTCACAAACAAATAAACAAAAAGTCTTTATCTACACACAAACATTTAAAATTACATTTACAATAGATTATGTAATAAAAAGAACATTATCAAAATCCTAAATATAGCAATTTCTCAATTATCTAAAGTTTATACTTTTGATGACTTTAATTTTTCTAAATCTTCTTAACAATATAACCAATATGTCAGTTGTCCTTCGTATTGATTTACATTACAAAAGAGATATGCTGAACCAAAATTTATTGTTTCATAATTCATCATCAAATGCTCAGAACAGATTTGCTTAATTAATTCACTAAACGTTAATTCATTAAATATTAGAAAATTGCTAGACAGAAGAGAGGAGAGACCATAAGAACAGCTTTTGAAAGTTATTTTTATAACAAAGCTCAAGAAATCTCCCACGTTGTGGTTGCTAACTGAAGAAAAACACCATCTGAGTTTTGTTGTAGTTAATTAATGAATAATTGCAAAACAATAATTGATGTTTTAATAATGATTAAAATTTTTTTAAAAAAATATATATTGTCTTTATTCAGCATAAATATTCATTAAAAAATAGTAGCCCGAATGACATAATATGATTTCTTTCTGATACCTGAAAGAGCACCAACTTAGTAGAAGGCTAGAAAAGGAGTTGGGCACATCACCTACACAGGATGTAGTAACAAGCTCCCATTTCACATTGATACCTGTCAACACTAATTAGGAAAAAAGTATATTTTCGTAAGAGACTATCCAGCCTGGGTGTAAATGGGTTCTAGACACTAGACTGTGGCAAAAGGGGAAAAATGTCAATCAACTTTGCATTCAATTTGTGAAACCTAATAGAAATTATCTTTTACTGAAATGAGTAGCACAACATAATAGCCAGGAAATTAAGGATTATCTTAGAAAACTAATAAGGGACAGAGATGCTATGTCTAAAACATCATTATTTTGGGACACTAGTGAAAATTGGGGGATGGGCAAAGTTGAAGCAATTGTTAATTTTGAAGTAAATTTATTAATTTAAAGGGCTGGTGGCTCAAGAAAAACTTTAAATTCAGAATAAAATATTAGTAAATATAGACACATAATGACATCTTTTTATTTTCTTATGCCCCATGCACTTCAGTATTCCTATCATGAAAAAAAGAGTGAATTTTTATAGAAATGATAAAACATTAACAATCTTATAAGAAATTACAAATTTCTGTTGTTTCCTTGTTTAGAGTTGTAGTACAGAGTTGTTAATATGTCAAACTCTTAAAACTCTTTTCTTTCTTCTTTCCTTCCTTCCTTCTCAGTCTTTCCTTTGTTACTTCCTCTCTACCTCTCTCTGCCTGTATTATTCTAATTTTAGTATATGTTCTGAAGAAGCAAAAAATCAATTAGTATGTTTAATTATTATTATTTTTCTTCTTTTGACCATGATAAACTTGTGTGTGCGCATGTGCGTGTATGTGAGTGTGTGCATGTGTGTATGTGTGTGTGTGTGTGTGTTTCTCCTGAATAAAATATCAGGACCCCAAATCTAAGGTATAAAAATACAGTAAACTGAGGTCCTTACATTAAAATGTTGGAAACTAAATCTCTTCTGCAAATTTGGGAAAGCATGCTCATCATCTATGTCTTAGAACATAATTTAGTGTTGTAGTCAAATATATCTTCTTCCTAAGTATATTACCTCCAGTAATATTTGCTTCATGCCTTCTCCATTAGAAAAGTGGAAAATTTAAACATGCTCTTCAATTTAAATTTTGTTATACTTGATATGTAAAAATAAGTCATTTTATATAAACTGTGACAACTGAGGCATGCACATACACAAATATATTTAACATCTAAAATTATATTTTCAGCAATGCCTTGGTGACAGAAATTTTGTGTATTTGGTTAAAGAGTGGGGAAGAGCAATAAGTAAAATTCTTTAAGTAATATATTTTCTTAAAAATAAGACTTTTAAAAAATAGGCTCTGACTTTTCTCTTCCAATCTCAGATGTTGGAATGTTTGAGGCCCAAAGCAGAGTTTAAGTGTTCCTTTTTTATTTCCAAAGTAGTGGAGTTCTATTTTACTTCAATACAGATTTACTCTTGTGCAGTCTGAAAAAAACGTGTATCTACAAGCTTGGAAATATAAGTGAATTTAGGTACTAATCTATGTTTCTGCTTTTACAGTCAAAAAAGATCCAAGCCCAGCTAAAGGAACTTCGTTATGGGAAGAAGGATTTGTTATTTAAGGTGAGCATCTTTCTCTCTCCTCCAAGTTCCTAGCTCAATATCTAAACTTTCAAAACCGTTATTTAACTTAAACTTTATTTCTGTACTTGGTCAAGAACTAGAGTTGCAAGCTAAAGAACTGAAGATACTTCAATGTTCTTGCCCACTTAATGTAGATAAATGTAATTTCCTATGTTCATTTCTTATTAAATGAAGATGTTGTTACAAAGTATTTCCTTTTCAATCCCAGTTACTTTAATTCAATATGGGGAAATATTGTTTTTGCAAAATTGCTGTGAGCTAGAGCTCACATTAAGCAAAATCCAAAGAAGTTTTCCAGTGACCTAGACTCTTGACTTTCAGAAGTTCCTAAAGATACTAAGAGTCCTCATATTTCATTATGATTGCTTGGTTTTGGACTGATACTCTCATTACAAAACTACCTGGTCAAATCCTATGAATAACTAGGAATCTGACACAACCTATATATATAGTGGACTGGATAATGGTCTCACAGAGATATTCCAATCTTAATTCCCAGAATTGGTGAGTATTATGTTTCAGGCAAAAGACATTTTGTAGGCGTGACTAGGATAAGTTTCTTTTATATACAAAACTTAAATATTTGTTTTTAGTTGTTGATGGACCTTTATTTTATTTTGTACTTAAATATAAACATATTTGTTTATATGTGGTGCTGAGAATGGAACCCAATGCCTCACACATGCCAGGTAAGTACTCTATCATAGAGCCACAACCCCAGCCTCAAGTTAAGATTCTTGAGATGAAAAATTATCTTTATTATCTAGTTAAGCAGTAATTTAACTGTATGAGTTTTTATAAGAATGAGGCAAGAAAGGTAAAGAAAACATTTGTTCACAAAAGCAGTAGAAGTGAAGATAAGGAAAAAGAGTCTCCCTAGCCTCCAGAAAGGAGCTACAATGCTAACACCGGACTTTTATTCCAAAAACTTCATTTCAGACTCCTGATCTTGAAACTTATAGGACAACAAATTTGCGTTATTTTAAGCCACTAAGTTTGTGGTAATGTGTTATAGCAGCAAAGAAAAATGAATACAAATAGTTTCCTGTTCCCCTTTGAGCAGGGGTGATGGAAGTCAGATATTTTAAATATGCATTTGCACATCTGCCTTGCCAAATGAAAGGGAGTGATATAGCATTAGGCTTTTATGAGTAATAATGATAATTCATTATTACAATAAGTATAAATTAACTTATATGCAATATATTTTAAGCAAATTTTCACAATAATCATCTCAAACTAGAAAAGTTAGGTTTAAAATAAAAAGGAATAACTAGCTATTTTATTTAATAATTGAAAAAGTTAGCAATTTCTTTAATGAGAACAATGAGAAATGACTCATCTTTCTACTTTGGTATCTTTATTCTTGGCTCTGGATTTATAGAAATACTTTCTTGTTATGCCAAGCAATGTTTATTAAATACTTATCCCATGCAAACATAAATCTGGGCACAGATTGCCACTTCTTTGGCTTTATTTAGAGCAAGGTATTTCCTTGTACTCCAAGGAAATTGTGAATTAATTCCATTCATACTTAGTAACCTCACCTCCCAGCACCCTATTTGATAAAAAGATAGGATGAACTTGAAAGCCAGAGTATTTGCTTTCTCCCTTTAATTTTTCATGCTGAGACTGTGGAGCTCAGGTTAACTTAACTCTTCCATTCAGCCTGGACTTAGCTTTTTCGCTCAATTAAAAAAAAAAAAAAAAAAAAAACAGTTGAAATTTACAACAAAATTGTGTGTGTGTGTGTGTGTGTGTGTCGTCATCATTTCCAAAGAAATATAAAATTCTCTGTGAGTTAGTTTAACTGCACAAAGTTAGAAGTGTTTTAAAACAAGTCTAGTTTCCTTAGCACTCATGAGCTGTAGGTGTTAGGCTGAGAGACTTTTGCAAAAATAATAGATCATATGAGGATTTTGAATCTTTTGAATTATATTTCTTAAATTAAGAGTTTTGGAAGAGTTGGGAGAAGAGAATAAGAATATCCTATAATGTTCTGTGATTTTCTTTTTTGTTATAAGCCAGTTGAAAGTAGTTCGTAATTTACCAACTTTCAGAAGTTACTCAAATCAAAGTTTGCTGAAAAAACTATGTGAAAACTGAAACATGATTTGTAATCTTTGTTATTTTGTGCCACTTTAGGAGCAATGCAAATATACAAAATTGGGAGAACTGTGTGTTATTGGAAAACAAAGCTGTTAACCTGCTCAAAAGCTATTTCATAGCAGGATTTTTGAAAAGTCTAATAAAAAGTCTGAAAGCATGACAAATTTATAGTTTTCTCAGTAACTTAACAATGACAAGAAGACTGCAGTTTGTCTTTATTCCACCTTTTCATATCACTACCCTCAACTTGATTTGCTCTAAGCTCTGCTTCCTCATTGTTTCACGATGGTTGCTGGCGATGTGTAAGAGGTATCCTCATCCAAATGTGCTGAGAGGAGAAAAGGGAGGTGCATGTCTTTCAAGGTTATTATTTTCATAAAGAAGATGAATTTTAGAGAGATCTCCACACACTTGATCAATGCAAAATAAAACCTTAATATTTTCAGATTATGTTAAGAAAATATGTTTCTTTTTGGCATAAAATGAAAGGAAGGGAATTGTTGATCAGGAGGCAATGCACAGCTTCTGCAGGAAGCAACCTACTAGCTTCTGCTGTAATGAGCATTACACATCCACTTATCATGAGGACAGCAAACTTATCTGATTTGCTTAATGCAATATCAATTAGTTTATTAACTATTGAATAAAAACACTAAATAATAAACAAGTCAGGGAATTAGATCACAGAAACTCATGTATGTGGCACTAAGCAGTAGGTTCCCACAGAAATTCACTCATGTACCTTTGAAAATGAGTTTACAAATTTTCTTTGATGATACTTTGCTGATATCTGAGATGATAACTTGAAGATTCTATTTCAAGTGATTTCCCCATAGATTCTGTTCAATTTTGGATTGAATTGATGTTTTTTGATAAATGCAGAGACTGAAGGAGCAGCACTTGCTGATGGATCTTAGAAATTTAATGCTAAAAACAATGGTATGTACTGACAATTCCAAGGCACCATGATAAATTCAGTGTTCTTATTAAAGCCTGGAAACTGTCTTTGGCTTTGGGAAGTCGGCCAGCTACAGAAAGTACTCTCTACTGAAGAAGGAGGTGACAACTCACTCATTGCTAGTACTTGAGTTACCTTGAATCCTTCATCATAACATTTGCAGAAGACATTTCTATAATATCTATGCTCCGTTTCTCCATTTTCTGGTCATATATATATATATATATATATATATATATATATATATATATATATATAAAGATATTAAGTATTATAGATATTTACTTTCAAGAGGGTTATTTGCTCATTGAAGAGAAGTTTCAAAATATAATGCTATAAGCAAATACTTCAAATACCATCACTCACAACATGCACAAACAATATTTTGACATATGTCATATTTTTATCTAGTTTTTTTGTAAAATGCATAATTAGAACCATGTGATACACATATAAAATTATAATTAAAACACAATTTTAAAACATAAAGAGATCTTTTTGTTTTAAATGCATAATCTTCTGTAAGAAATGCCAAAGTGAATCAACCATTCCCTTAAATGTGCATGAATGTGTATATGTGTATACATATGTATATGAGTGATAAGATTTTAATTTACATTGTGATAACAATGCCTTCTTCTTTTAATTTTGTCATTTTTAATAAGAACCTTATTATTTGTAATAATAAGATAAATCAATAACTTATACTGGTTACTTTTAAGAAAATGAAAACAATTTATATTTTCATCAGTTCATTTTTATCAGTTCAATAAGATGAAGTTGAGTTTAAGACTTATTTTTTCACTGGGCATTCTCTTTAATGAAACACAACCAAATAAGTAGGTATGTATGTAATTATAAAAATTAACAAATACAATACAGCAATTACAAACTGTCGTTTTGAGAGATTATAAAATGAATGTTATCGTTTTAGTTTATTATACAATTCATAATTCTGCAGTTGAATATACACTTTAGAATTTTAGTCACTTGATTTCTGTTTCTAATTTTTATTTAACTTATTTTGGTAAAATTGAGTCAATTTTCACAAATTTTTGGTCACAAAAATTTAAACTATCAACTACTATGTTGAATAAAGGCATAATAAACTAATATTTATGACAACATATTCAAAAGGAGAAATGTTCGAACATATTTGGAAATTAACTCTGAACTTCATTTCATCTTCCATAAGCTTATAATTAATTACAGCCTGACTGGGATGGTCTTCGAACATAAATTTTGGACATGATTTTCATTTTATGAGGACTGACGTTTTTACACAATTGCCAAGTGTTTGGTGCAACATGTCAGACTGCTCCCATTTGGGCTTTTAAAATAAGAAGTGTAATATCAATATCAATCAACCTTCACTTAATGTTACATTTATACATATTATAATTATGTTACATTTGTTTATTTACATATATTTACATATACATATATATTTATATATATATATATATACATTTCTGTATACACTTATTATGTATTACACATTCATAAATAAAATTAGAAGTGCAATATCACTTCATTTAATATTACATTTATATATTTTGTATTACATTTATATATTGTTTATACATACATTTATTGTACATACTGTATATATTTGTATTATTCATTATAAATATAATAAATGATATGTAGGTGTTAAACATGCCCAAATTACATGATTTCAAAAATCCCCAAAGTTTTATTTGTCTCATCTACATGCATAATCTCAAATCAATAGAACTAGAAAATTTCTGATATTATAAAAAGCTGACATATATTAAGCAATACCTATGCATTTCCTATTTGCTATGTGCTTTATATGCATTATCCCATTTGCTCCTCCAGACAACTTAGAAATATCTGAGATATGGGATGTGTGTACATATGCATAAACATGTATACATAATGTGTGTTTCTGTGTGTTTAAAATAAGGCCTGAGAAATTATTTACTCAAGGTAATTAAAGTAGTGTTTTATTAACAACCATTTCAAATCTATCAGGCAAAGTCTGGGGTTATATTGAATCCTTCCCCTGCTCCTCTGTTTGCTCCATCATGTTTCCTTATTTTTTACTGATGGCTTGCTGACCATGGTTATTCTGTTCACTTTCTTCACTCCAAATTTTTGTTGTTCTTTCTAATGTAGTTGCAACACATGCCTATGAACTCTTTATCTATGTTTTGACTTTTGGTTTCAGATGGAAAGCCTTTTGGGCCAAAATTGTCAATCTTTCTCCCCATATTCCAACTTTTGGGGATTTTCAATGCGTTCTGTTTCACAAAACAAAAACAAGACAAAATTAAAAGAAAGACAATTATATATTAAATGTGCTATGCAATGATAATTTTGTGATTATACCTGTTATTTATTGAACAAACTTTGATGATAGATGTGTTCCTAGGCATTTGAAATAGTGATTTAAATTACTTTTTAAATAAGTAATTAATTAATTAAATTTATATATTTAATTGAAATTTAATGTAAGATACAATTGCATTTATAGAGGCAGAATGATATACATATATATATATATATATATATATATATATATATTATATATTTATATATTTTATATATATATATATATATATATATATATATATATATATATATTTTCCCTCTCCATCATAAGAGGATCTTAGCTGAAATTGAATAATAAAAAGCAAGTAAACAAGAGAAAAGCATAAAAAATATATTTAATCAAACTATTACATGACACAGGATCTTTCCAAAATAAAGACCAAAGACATTCCGAAACTGTTTTTTTTTTTTGTTTGTTTGTTTGTTTATTTTTGCTTATATTTGATGAAGAATGGTGAACCAAGTACAAATGTGATTGGACAAAAAAGTATGATGTAGTAGCTATCGACTGCAGGGGTGGATACCCAGAAATGTCTGTCTGTTCATATTATCCTTGGTCTTTCTGTATAGCATCCCCTGCTCCTCAAGATGAGGTCAGATTCCTCTGGTATGAGAATCTTACAACCTACTATTAGGAAAAGTAGGTCAGAGAATTTCTTTATAAGCAGCTCTTCCAAAGAAAGGCAGAGGAAGGTTAGAGTGTCATTTCTAAGTGTTATGGATGTCTTTGGGGACCAAAGGTTCTGGTTTCTATGACTCACCTTGCAGAAGAGAAGTGGGCAGATGTTCAGAGAGAGAACTTCTGAGTCTCTTCCAAAGCCTTTCACTTCAAAGTACTCAGCAAGCCAAAATGCCATTCTTTGAGGTAGCATTTTTTGACTCACATTTTATACTTTATCCTTTTCTATGATGTATATTATTTCATCCAATCCTTACCACAACTCCTATGAGAGAGAGAGGAAGAGTTTTGCATTCCATTATACAATGAAAGAATTGCAACCTAGAGAAGTTTGATCCTTACTCATAACCACCAAAATATTTAGGAGTAAAACAAATTTACTAAGTAATAGAAACTATCACCTTGTATTTATTTATTTATTTATTTATTTATTTATTTATTATGAAAAATAACTTGTTGGGATAAATGGATCTAGTGTATTTGGCAGGGTTTTATAGTTTTATTGTGGTAGCTGTTCCTATAATATATATGCATATTTAATCATATCAAATGCTGATATTTATTCTAAAATCTATAACTATAGAAGAGATCCATTCCTTCTGAAACTCAGACATCAAAATTGCATGTGTCATCATCGCTATTTCCTCTGAAAACTAGACATATTATATTTCATAGCCCCACTGTCAGCTATTTCCAGAGAATGTTCCACATATTTCCAAGACTGGATACCAGTGAATGTCAAAAGTATATCATCATTCCAGTTATTTATAAAGCATTTTCTGAAACTATTGTACCTGAATTTTTAAAGTCTTGTGCAATTTTAGTGCATCTGTCTCTCATTAATTTATACTTATTCCATCCATATATTAAACCAAATTTATAAATGAGCTGAAGAATTTTCAGTGCCATTCATTGTTACTTGTCAAATTATCACCACTTAAATGAAGTAAGGTTCTAAATTGTAGGCACCTTGTAAAAGAGGTTTGAGTAGTTACTTGTTTTATTGTTTTACTTTCTTGCATGAATCCACAAGCTTTAAGGTTTTCAGAACACATTCATTTGAGCCTCAAACGAGTTCTATGATGAGTTGGATAGTCAACTTGATCTTCTTTACGATGGATCAGAGAATCAAGACCGAGAGCAGTTTTAATAGCCACCTGAAATTATGGGGCAACTGAGTGGAAGGGTTTTGTCTTTCTCAATGTCATTTGATGCCAAGTGATATTTCTACTTTGTATCTTAAGATGATTTATATATTACGTATTTTTAGGAATATTTTTTAATGCAACCTAAGTCTAAAGGTCAGACATGAATAGCTAGAATTACAAGTTTGGTAACATGAAAGAAAATAATTTAGTTGGTAACTAAAACTCACTGTACTTTATTAAAAATAAGTGTCTTCAGTATAAAAATATGATGCCTTCAGTTTAGAATTGACAATTGCTTGAAATAGAGGTGTCTTTTCTAAGACTCCTTATTTTTGTGATCCTCTCTTAATAGTCTTAGAGAATGTTAACAGCATATTCTGTGGGTAAGAATCATGAAAGAGTTCACTGCCAGAGACAACCCAGGTTTTCAGCCTTATTACTTCCATGCTTAAAGTACAAAAGCTTAGTAGCCTCACTTATTTTTAATTACTCACTAAAACTGTAATAGAGATGAAATTTTTAAAAGGTCACACTTATTTCTTATTAGAAGTCATGGAAAGCTAAAATTAAATGAATACTGAATTTGTTTCTCCATAAGCTTTGGGAATTTTCAAACATTAAGAATCAATTTTATTATAAAGTTTAGTGTAACATTTTTTAAAGAAATTTTGGTTGAAGAAACCAAGTCCAGATATTTAAAGTTACTTATCTATGATTTGACAAATTCTGTGGAAGTCTCTTGACTTTATATTCATTTCTTTGAGCAAAAGTATCTACTCTACATGTAGTACATATCCAGCACTGAGCAATGTATTTTTTATGGCCAAGATGCTTTCTTGCTTTAGTAAGAGGTTTGGAGTCAATAGATAATGCATTTCAAGAAGACATTGACTGTTTGAAACTTGTCCAAAATTTTCATAGGTTTGCATATATCGTATTTCTTAGAAATTTATAAAATTTATCAGGTTATTGCTGGTGCATATTGATCTAAACGTTAATACTTTAAAAATTATTGCTTTGTATGTTAATGCTTACCTTCTTCATTCTAAGAATTCACAGGGAAAAGTTGGAGGAAGTTTCTCTGGCTGTCATTAGTCATAATCCATGCTTGTTCCCAGTTTTGTCTTCTCTTTTTTGTTCTGTTCATTTATTCTAAAATTGAGGGATATATATATATATATATATATATATATACACATACACATATATACACACATATACACACACATATACATACACACATATACATACACGCATAATTTTATAACATATATATATATACATACACATAGTTTTAAAACATATATATATATATATATATATATATATATATATATATATATACACATACATATATATGTATGGGTATGTGTGCGTGTATATATATATGCCAGGCTTGTGGTAGTAGTAGTAATAATTTAAAGAAAACATTTACAACTTTAAATAATCTAGGTAGCCTAGCATACTCCAGGTTCTAGGTTTGATCTCCAGTTCCATTAAAATGTATATAAATTTTAACCTTTCATATTTTAAATTGGGTTGTTATAAACCACATTTTAAACTAATCCAGGATTTAAAAAAAGGTGTATCACAGAATAGAACAAAACATTAAAAATGGAGTGGCAGAACTTGTAGATCCATTTGAAAATATAAATACATCTGTGTGTTCTTCATGTCCTTCCCTGTACCTGTTCCAAACCTTGCTAAAGGGTCATAGTACATTTTTTCCCACCAAGTTTGGATTTAACCTCAAATTCTCATTCTAAGATTTGAAACAGTTTCTTATAAGACATTTAGAGTCAGTATTCAAGATGACACCCATTTCCTCCTTTGAGTGAATTAGTAATACTTTGCTTAGTAGCCTCTTAAAATCTCTAAGAAGCTCTAAAAAGCTGTTTTCAATATTCACTCACTACTTTTCTAACACTATAGTAAACAATATTTGCTATATTTTCAAAGACTTGATAGAAAAGTGGAATATAAACTAAAGAATTGCCACAGTCTGGCAGGGCACAAAATAACCGAGCTGCCACGAGGCACACGTAGGTTCAAAATAGGAACTCCTTTATCCCCCACACCGCGCACATCTCCCATGTGGCCCTTCCAGGAACCACCAACCGGAAATCCCTCCTCCGGCACTTCCCCAACCAATGCGAACTCTCCAGGAATCCCCGCAAGAACTCCAAAGTAGCATGAGAAACTAGCAGGCCAAGGCGGACAGCAGGGGTCTAATATACAATTGAATACACAGCTTAACATAACCATCATCATCTCAATGGCTTGCTGGTCACCTCTCAACCACTCCCTTCTGGCACAAATGCCATGCTTCATTCAGACTCAGCTGGGCTGTGGCTCTCAGCATCTCCCCCCTTCTGTTTAATTAAACATCAAGCATGTGGTTAAGAGACCCTGCCTGTCTTAGGTTTTCCAATTCTACATTTGGTCCTTACCTGTCATCGGATGAGCTGACCTCAAGGCGTCAGCCTCCTGTCTTAGGTTGGCACCATTGCAATTGGATCATACCCGTCATTTACTACTGGTTCAGCATACAGCCATACTTGTGGATAGGCCTTTGCACCAGTGGGGGGGTGAGCTTCTTTGCCTCACCTCTGTTGGTCCCCAAATTTGGCCTTGGTGCCAGTGGGGATGTGAGGTTCTTTGCCTCACTTCTGTTGGCCCCCAAATTTGGCCTTGGTGCCAGTGGGGGTGTGAGGTTCTTTGCCTCACCTCTGTTGGCCCCCAAATTTTAGCTGAATGACCATCCCAAACAGAAGAGAGGAGGATACAGAAATGCCATGACACCAAGCCAATTGAGGGCTCCTTTGGAAAAATTGTACCACCCGTGACACCATCAGCAAAGATACTTCAGCACTACCACAATTCGTTGCACCAACAGATAGTTCACAATGCATAAAAGTGATACATAGTCCAGACAAGTTCTGCAAGCAGTTCAAAGCAGAAGAATCTATTAATATCTTCATTTCCTCCCAAAGTAAATCGACTCCTTGATTGAGCATCACTTGTTGAGTTACATTATTCATTGATGCATCAGTTTATACAGTTTGTTGTGATAGCTATCGCAGAAGCTGTAGTTTGGTTTTATCTTTGTCTTCACCTGCATTGGGATGAAGATAGGAATTCTGGCAATGAAGGCTAAGAAAAAAATTATGTAACATTCCAGAAGCCACTAAAAGAAAGCAATTTTCTAAACCATTTAGTATCCTGAATAGAATTAGATATAATGAAAAGGAAAGTGAAAGTAAACAAACAGATCTGTTAACCTCATTTTTTGTTCACATATTAAAACAATCCTCAACAGCTGTTTACCCTATTTAAATTAAACCATTTAAGTCATGTGAATAAAAAAATATATATTTGGATCCATTTCTTCATGAGCACTCCTCATATGTGATATATGGACATACACACATACAGGCATACAACACAAAACACAAGTGTGCACACATAACATACAACACATAAGACAATAGTAAAGGCCTTGTAGCTTTACACAGGTGAAATCTCCATTGCAATGTTTAAAAACTTCACAGTCAAAAAACAGAACTGATCAGAAAAACATTAACCTAGGTCTGTATGAGCTCAAAAAAAATAAAATAGAATTTCATGATGTGGGAAAAGGCAATAATAAAATAGATACTGAAAAAGGCATCCTGGTTACCACCTGGGTTTGACTCTTCTTTGGATATCCCATCCTTTTTCCTGTAACTTGCATAATGGGTCTGAAGGTATTCCCAAAAGCAAGCCCCAAGGTTTTTTACATTTGAAATAGGCTTTAATGGTGTTCATTATTCATTTGCCTCTAGGTGTGGGAGAACCACTGTTGCAGATGTAAGGATATCAGCTGTTATGGATTTGAGCCAAGTCATCTTCTTTTTGTTCTGTAGAAATCACTTTAGTTAGTCTCTCTGGAATCCAAATTGGCTGCTGTTCTCTCTGTGGAAACACAAAAACAGAACCCCAACTCCAGATAATCACTGGGTCAGGACCTTTCCATTGTCCTGTTAAAATATCCTTCCAAAGTACCTTAGGCTTATGTACATTTTTTGGTACATATGCCTTTCCACAGTACTAAGCCCTGATGAATCCAAATTCAAAAAGTTTAGAGTAAAAAGGTTTCTTTTAAGTGTATGTTTGGGGGGATATATACCCCTTCCCAATTCCCTATTTTTGCTTTAATATATGCATTTTAATAGTTTGATGAGCTCTTTCAACTATGCCTTGTCCTTGTGGATTGTATGGGATTCCTGTTGTATGAGTAATGCCAAATGATGAGCAAAATTATTTGAAAGAGGTAGAAGTATAACCAGGACCATTATCTGTTGTTAACTGTTTAGGAACACCCACAGTGGCAAAATTTTGTAAGCAATGAGCTATAATATCTTTAGTTTTTTCTCCAGCATGAAGGGAGCCCATAAAAATCCAGAAGAAGTATCAACTGTAACATGCAAATATTTTAATTTTCCAAATTCTGGCAAGTGTGTGATATCCATCTACCAAATATGGTTAGGTACCAGTCCTCTAGTATTGACTCCAAGATTAACTTGTGGTAAAAATGTCACACAATTTTGACACTGTTTTATTATTTGTCTAGCTTGTTCCTTAGTTATTTTAAAACGCTTTTGTAAAGTATTAGCATTGACATGGAACCTTTTATGAAAATTTGTATCTTATTATAGTGTAGAGAAAATTTGTATGTCATGTGTAGTTTTATTAGCTAAATCATTGCCCAAACTAAGGGCTCCAGGCAATCCTTTATGTGCCCTGATATGTCCTATAAAGAATGGATCTTTTCTGCCCCAGATTAGACTTTGTATAGTGGAAAACAAAGAGAAAAGAGTATAGGAAGGGAAAAATCCTACGAGCATCTTCAAGGGATACTATAGCATTATCTATATAATGACTATCAGAAAATAAATTAAATACAGAATCTTTAAACATCACAAAAGCTTGTAATACTGCATTAAGCTCTACCTTTTGAGCTGATTGTTTGGGTACTAAAAATGTAAAAGTTTGATCAGGGGTAACTACAGCTGCTCTACCATTATTTGACCCATCAGTGAATATATTTGGAGCATTCATGATAGGTGTTTTTCTTGTCATTTTTGGAAAAACTATAGGATGAGAAGACCAAAAAGACAACAAAGGGTTAGATGGTAAGTGGTTATCAAATGAAACATTAGATTTACACATGATTATTGCCCAAGTATTTAACTCATTAGCTAACTCATCAACTTGATCCATAGTATATGGAGTAATAATTTTATTGGGAGAAATTCCAAACACTCCCTTCGCTGCTTTTATTCCTTTGAGTATCAATTGTCCTACAGCCTCAGGATATCTAGTAAGAATAGTGTTAGGAGAATAAGATAAATGTATCCATAATAATGGACCTTCTTGCCAAAATACTCCTGTAGGAATATTTTTTGTTGGTAGTACAATAAATAATACAGGCAAACTTATATCAATTCTATCCAAATGCATATTTTCCATATATGTTTCAATGATTTTTAATGCCTTTCTTGCTTCAGGCGTTAATATGCGGGGTGAATTTGGATCTGATGGACCTTTTAGGATATCAAATAAAGGTCCCAACTCTCCTGTTGGTATGCCTAGATAAGACCTCATCCAATTTATGTCTTCAAATAACTTTTGAAAGTCGTTAAGTGATTTGAGTTGATCTACTCGTATTTGAATTTTTGGTGGATGGACCATGGTTGAGGATAACAGAACTCCTAAATAATTGGAAAATTTAATTGTACTATATATATTGCTATCTCTAGATTATAATTTTTTAAATAAGTTTGTAAGTGTGGCATAACATTCTAGCAATGTGTTTTTATCTTTGTGTGGTAACAATACACCATCCATATAGTGAAATATTTATAGTTCAGGATTTTGATTTCTAAGTGGCTGGATTGCTTTTTTAACATAAATTTGACACATAGTTGGGCTGTTAGCCATCCCTTGAGGAGTACTTTCCATTCATATCTCTGATTGGGACCTTTATGATTCAGTGCAGGGACAGTAAATGCAAAACTTGGACTATCCTCAGGATGAATTGGAATTGAAAAAAAAAAAAAAATCTTTAATATCTATAGCTAAAACATACCAGGTTTTTGGCAAAGCAGATAATTGGGGAATCCCTGATTGAACAGGTCCCATAATTACCATCTCATTATTAATGGCTCTTAAATCTTGCAATAATCTCCATTTACCAGATTTCTTTTTAATGACAGAAATGGGAGTATTATAGGGAGATACAGAAGGTTGTATATGTCCCTCCACTAATTGTTGTTTGACCAGGTCATGCACTACTTGTATCTTTTCTTTAGTCAGGGGCCACTGAGGAAACCATACTGGTCTTTCTGATTTCCAAGTAATTTTTATTGTCTCAGTGAACCCTTCTGAAAACCCAATCAATGTCTATTTATTCCTTGATCTATTTGAATTGGTGCTGCTATACCTTGTTCTTGTTCTCCTAATCTTTTTTCTTTCCTAAAACCTTGTCTAGCCCTAATAGTGGGCACATTTGGATTGATGTTATTTGTTAATGTCAAACCTAATTGATCTAGGACATCTCGTCCCCATAAATTTATAGGAGGATGATACATATGTCTGTATAGTTCCTTCACATCCTTCAGGATCCTTCCAATCTAATACCATTGCACTTCTATGGGGATTAGTTGCCACTCCTAGGCCTTGAAGCATTTGAGTGGCCTGTTGTAATGGCCAATGTTTCATCCATTCTTGACAAGATATGATGCTAAGGTCTGCACCTGTGTCCAGTAGCCCATTAAATTCGTGTCCTTGAATATTTAGTTTTAGCACTGGGCGAGAATCTAAATTTAAAGACAGCATAGCCCAATCGATACCTGTGGAGCCTAATCCCCTGGAACCTCTTTCTACAGTACGACTGGAAAATTTATCATGCAGGCTGGGTATTAGTAATAACTGTGCTATTCTATATCTTGGTGAAATTACTGTTATACCCCTTGGAGAACTGGCTATAATTTTATTTCACCTCCATAATCGGGATCAATTACTCCAGGACTTATCATAAGTCCTTTTAGAGTGGAAGAAATCTATCCCAATAATAAGCCTACTGTTCCTTGGGGAAGAGGTCCTTTTACCCCATGGGAATGATTTGAACTCCCATCTCTAGAGTTAGTACTGTTCTGGCGGAGGCGCAGATGTCCAACCCTGCGCTCCCTCTGGTTTGTCTGATGAGGAATCTAATGGATAATGTATCCTGGGCACTACCCTGATGGTTTTGCTGGGCTCCTCCATTGCCCCGAATATTTGTGGTTGTGGGCCCCGGAGCATTGGGCCCCCCTGTCCGTTTTTTGGCAATGGAGCCCGATGCTTTTCTCCACGATATTGTGGGTAAACACCTAGTCATTGTCCATTTTTTGATAACGCAGTACCCTCTATGGTGGTTTGAGAATGGCATTCATTAGCCCAATGTCTCCCTCTATGGCATCATGGGCAAATACCCGGTATTTTACCCCTTTGATACCTAGTTTTGTTAAACCCTCCTCCTATGGGGCAACTCCTTTTAAAATGTCCTGTTTGTTCATAATTGTAGCATGTTTTCGGCCTGGCATCTAAAGCCTGTTGTACTGCAACTGCCAAGACTTGCCCTTGTTCATTAATGTCTCTACATAATTTAATATATGTGTTTAAATCTTCATGTTTCCATGGTCTAATGGCCTCCTTGCACCAACGATTTGCTTGTTCAAAGGCTAGCTTTTTAATTAATGGCATTTTTTTGCTCTGTATCCCCAAAAGCTCTGGTAGCTGTTTGAGTAAGCCTATCTACAAATTCAGTGTAAGGTTCATTAGCTCCTTGTATTAACCTTAGATAATTGATCTTGTAAATCTCCATGTCCTTGTAAAGTCTTCCATGCCCTAACTGCATCTGCAGCAATTTGTGAGTATATAGCAGGATCATATGCAATTTGTTGCAGCTGACCCTCATAAGGTCCTTTTCCTAACAACATATCTAGATTTCTCTGAGGATAACCAGCTGCTGCATTTTGCCTAGCTGTCTCCATGCAAAATTCCTCATTGGCAACCTTCCATAACAGGTATTGTCCTCCATTTATCACAGCTTTACACATACTAGTCCAATCTGCTGACGTCATGTTCAAGTTGGTAATGGATTCGACCATGCTTACAGTGAAGGGTGCTTGAGGACCATAGGTTGTTACAGCCTCTTTTAGCTGCTTCACTGTTTTGAAATCTAAAATATGGTGATTTTGCTGCCCTCCTGCTGCCTCAAATACAGGACATGCTAGTCTTTGAGGTCCTGTCTCAGGATCCCATCTATCAACTACGGGGGTTGAGGGCCACTCAGCATATGTTGTATCCATAGGTGGAGCTGTTGGTTGGACACTTATGCCCTCTGGTGATAGAAAGGTATTAGTAGCAACCTCCCATTGTAACTTATCTCTGGATAGCCCTTCCTTCTCAAAACTTTTTTTTCCTGTCTGACTAACTCGAGAGACTTCCTCTTTTACTTCATTTAAAATGTCTTCTCCTAGACTAAGCAAACAAGATTGTACCAACATCCATATTGGTAATGTGCCAACTGGCAGAGTTCCTGGGCTTTCCTTTTGTATCTTTTTTAAATCTTCCCCATGATGATTCCATTGTGATATATTTAACAACCCCTCTTTAATGAACCATGGGCTACAACTTTGTATCATCTTAACATATGCCCTAACTGTTCTTGATTTTACTGAGATGCCTCCTTCCTCTAGCACTTTACTTAACACCCTTTCGGTTTGGTTCTTATTAATTTTTAATTCCATATTTCCATAAGAAAGATACCCCTCACTAAGATAATGCAAAACAAAACCGAGACAAAATGAAACAAAAATGGAACAAAAATTCATTATATCAGCCTTTCTATCCTCCTGAAATGTCTATCCGTCCTTTCTCCCTATCTGTTCCTCAGATGCAAATAGTTCTTCCTCAGATGTGAGCGGTTTTTCTTCCTTCCCACCCATCTCCAGGGACTGGCAACTTAAAACAAAAGCAAAACAAAATGAAAGAAGAATCTTTAAATGGTTACCCATCCTCTTGCACTGCCCTCAGGTGTGAGCAGTTTACCTTATCACTTACCCTAAGGTGTTCCCCGCAGGGTCCACCAAATGCCACAGTCTGGCTGGGCACAAAATAACTGAGCCACCACGAGGTTCAAAACAGGAACTCCTTTATTATCCTAACCCCTGCGCACACCTCCCATGAGGCCCTTCCAGGAACCACCAACCAGAAATCTCTCCTCCGGCACTTCCCCAACCAATGCAAATTCTCCAAGAATCCCTGCAAGAACTCCAAAGTAGCATGAGAAAGTAGTGGGTGGGGGGGATCCAGGCAGACAGCAGGGGTCTAATATACAATTGACTACACAGCTTAACATAACCATCATCATCTCAACGGCTCACTGGCATCATCTCTCAACCACTCCCTTCTGGCACAAATGCCATGGGTCATTCCGACTTGGCTGTGGCTCTCAGCAAAGAATGTCAGAATAGAATGCAAAACTCAGAATACTTGTGAGTGCTTGTACTTAAAAGCAAATTGATAACAACTAATTTTAGGCCAATCATAGAACATTCCTTTTTGGTCTGAGGGGGTGGACTGAGCACTGAATTGTGGAGCTTCCCTATATGTTCTGGTCCTGTCCCTCACGTGGCCTGTGTCTTGGCTTAACATGCTGTATTCCCACTGAGAATGGTCTTCAACCATTCTTCAACCATGACTTTGCACATTTGATTGCTTGGAGTATATATAGAGCAGGGGTGCCATCACATGATCTTTGTGGAAACCAGTTCCTCATGAAACTGTCTCAAATACTACTGGATCAACTATAGGCATAGCAATAGTCAATTTAAAGATTTTTTTGTTTTGTTTTTATTGCCTAAATGTTTCCTTCTTACAAATATATTAAAGTATTTTTCAATACAAAACAATATGATATTCTTCTGAGCACATGGAATGTCCAAATGTACTCTGACTAGGAATTTACACTGAATTCTGAAATTATGCCCTTTTCCAGAATTAAATTTGAGCACTCTGAAACTACTGCACAGGGACAATTCTACATCATCAAATAATTCTCATCTCTAATTAAAATACAAAACAATTATAGTGCATCTCTATTCTAAATGTAAACTTTATTATGACCCAAACTATAAAAAGAAAGAATGGTAAACATCAGTAATTTTACTCATTATAAATTTTTAACATACCTGTTTTCTGTATCCTTTATCCTAGTAGTGAAGCCAAGTAATTTCAGAAGACAAGAGCAAGTTATTGTTATTCTCTTTTGAATACTTCTTATAGTAGTGCATTTAGACATTATCTTTCTGTCCCGATAGGAAACATTTCAAAAGTATATTTGTGACTTACTTGATTGATTTCACCTCATTGCATTATTGTTACTTACTTTCAAGGGTGTTTGTTAACCTACACATAATAAAAAAGAAGAAGCCAATTACCTCTGGAAGTAATTGCAAAGAAAGCAGTGCAGCAGATACAGTTTACAGTAATTTAAAAAGGAGATGGAGATCACCTATATAAATATTGTAGTTTGTGAAAAGGAATTTAGAGCTTATAGAGGCAAAAGCAGAATCCCTAAGCACTACACACTGGGAGACTTTGACCTGTGAATACCACCAGTTATCTTATCTGTATTTATCTTTTTAAAGAAATATTCAAGTATCTTGACCACTACCGTGGTCACTGGGACATAGCAAACCCCCATTGAAGAAACAAGTCACATCAGCTTCATAAGGACATTTTCAAGAGCCATCAGACTTTACCTTTGATGGTCCTGAAAACAGCTTCTGATCCAGTCTCCTGCAAGATATAGGACAATCTCCCCAACAGCATTGTTTGTGTTTATAAATATTAGTTTTGAAGGTTCAGAACACTCTAAGGCAAAAGGTGTTTTTACCCATGTACAAAATCCTGTGTTAAAGAACCCCTTGTCATTCTCAATGAGAGATGACTTATATTCTTCCCTGGTTCCAACAGAGATGCCAGGCTCCTGTCTATCAAGTGTGTTTTCCCATGGTTCTTTTGTTTTTGTTCCTTCTTTATTCCTTGTCTCTGTCTTTCCTTTATATTCTATCTACTCTCTTTTCTTAGAAGAATTTAAGGTCAGTTTGTAATAGGTTTTCAGTCCCAGGAATGGTAGTAGTTTTAAGCAAGAATAGAGCTTAATTCCCTGCAAACCATGGAATAAACTCAGAAGGTAAGGTCCAATGCAGAACTTTTGTAGACAATGAATATCATTTCAGAGCTCTGAACCCACTTAGCCAGAAGCCAAACATTATAGTCAAGTTCACTATATTTTAAAATATCTTAAAATTTTCATTTCAATTGAATAATCTCTACTCTTGTTTCTCTCATAACCAGTACATCTTCCCACCCTCCCCCAACCCTTGCCACTTCTCCTCCAGAAAAACAGAAGTATGAAAATCCCTCGAGGTGGAAAAGATCTATATGGGATGTATTATACATATTTTGAGAATTCTGTGTCCATATTTTTGTTAGATGGTTATGTTCATTTTGTGCTTCCTAAAACAAAACAAATACAAAACAAAACAAAAAATAAACAAAACACTGTTCACTCTGTACAATTAAAAAGCACAAAATATGAGTGCTTAAATTTTTGCATTTTACCCTTAAAGGAGCAACAAAAATTGCTTCTAAAAAAAGATTGTTTTACAACTTTGACTAATCTATGTACCTAATTTCTTACTTATAGTAAGCCTGGGCATCATCACTGAATATTTTGTAAATTTCTTGTTGTTTAGTAAATTTAGCTTCATGTGGTAAAAAGGGAACACGTTTGAAGTGAGAGGATCTGAGCTCTCTACTAGTTTTTTACAAATCTAGAAACTATACTTACATAAAGACATTTGAATACCAGTTCCTTGGTGAGTGAAATATGAATAACATCAGAATTCATACCTCAAGATCAAATGAAATTGTACATGCAAATGTACCTTGAAAACATTTTATATATGCTTTATGATCAGTTAATTGTTTATTTTGTTCTGTTGTTGAGGAAAATTTATTTTTCAAGAAATTAACAGTTCATTTTTTGCAGTCCAAAGAATTATTACTTTTAGCTTCATTTACTCAGATTCTCATACTTAGCCATGTCTGGGATACATAATTACAGTCCACACCACTTTTTTCCCTTTAAGATATGAAATATTCTTGGAAGTCAGGAGAAAAGCAGATCATCTCCTTAAATTTAGGTATATATGTATTTGTTTTACTTAATTATAAATAAGAGCAGAAGAATCTCAGGAACATTCTGGTGAGAAAGATGTTCATGTTTTATGATACTTATGTAGCAATCAAGGAATAAAGAACCAATATCTATTAAGACATGAAATATTAGGGTCTAAAGATTTTTTCTAGTAAAGATTTTACATGAGTTAAAGAAAAGAAATAATGTAAAGAACAAAATAGAAGTATAATTGGTAAACACAATTGCAGTTGACCATTGTCTGGAGACAGAGGTTTGAAAGATTGTATTCTCCTTTACAACTACCTTCAACTTGTTTGTGGATATAATAGAAATTCTTCCCAGTTTTTAATAACATAAAGAAATTTACTACAATTATTCAACAAAATCCTAGGCTTCATTTTGGACATATTTGATATGTTGATATGTTCATAATGTATTCATTAACATCTTTAAAGTCTTCTAAATAATATTATTGAAAATAGCTCTCTGGATTTTTTAAAAAAATGAATCAGAAACTATGTTAGCTCAAATGTAATACCACTACCTCATCTTTGTGTATTACATTGGTTTACTTTAGATTTATTGAAAAGAATAGTGATCTCATACTGATATCTTCACTTCTTTGAACACTTTTATTTGCATAGTGCTTGGATTTTAATGTTATTTTAGTACACAAGAATTCAATAGCAATTAAGTACTCTTATAGATTGCCTGTTCGATTCTACCTGTTTTGATAACAAAACTCAGCTTGAGCCAAACTGAAAGAAGATGCTCTGCTGATACTTCACAAATTGTAACGTGTGAGAAACACCTGTGTATCATGTTAAAAGGAAATTATAGTTTTGTCATTCTGGGAGAGGGGCTGGGATTGTGCACTTCAAACAAGCCCAAACACTCCACTGACTCTGATGCTTCTATGGGCCACACTCTAAAATTGTGAGGCCTTACCCACTTAACTAACCAGGGTTTTGACAGGGTTGTTTTCCTCTTCTTCTTTTTTTTAATTTTAATATTCTCCAGACATTTGTGTTTGAAAGAATAACCTTTAGAAACCCAGTGATTTAAAATGCATTTTAGCCATTTCTAGTGATTTGTTTTATGTTAATTTCTGAATGATGGTACAGACACAAAGTAACAAAGAGGATACATTCCAAGAAATGCATGGTTGGATGATTTCATCATTGTGTAAAAAGCAGGGTATAATTAAATAAACATGATATGTATGGAGCTGTTGCCAATGTAACACAACATACTGTGTATAGCAAACATTGTTTTATAAGTAGAAGGAAGACAGTCTAAAATAATGGTAAAAAGTATAATATAGTAAATACATAATCCAGTAACATATTTATTATGATTATTTATTATTTACCATACAGTTCCATGTGCTTTATTTTATACTACTGGCAACACAATGTTCTTTTTACCAGCATCAACACAAGCATGTGGATAATGCACTGTGTTATGACATTAAGACAGAACTGAAATCAATAGGTGCCAGGATAAGCTATAAGCTCCATTATAATCTTATGGGATCACTGTGATAAATGTAGTTCATCATTGACCAAATTATCATTATGGGATTCATGACTGTGTTTGCCTTTATTATCTTTTTTTCTCACTTAATTCAAGTGACATTTTGAATAGGCATAGGAAAATGAAGTTGCATAAAAAACTGTCATGCCCTCAGTCTAGTGAGAGAAGTAGTTTAGTTTGCAAACTCTTTTAATAAATCATGCTCTATGTTTTATAAACATTTTATCTACAAATCTTTGGGAAAGGGACCCCAGAGAAATGGTTAAAAAAAAATCGGTGAAATTATTTCTACCTTGGGAGTAGCTTATTGGAAGAGTGGTGGATTAGACCTTGTAGGCCTTGCACAAACTTGCTAGGTAATCAGTATTATCTATAGAGAAAGAAGGAAAGAAGAAAGAAAAGAATGAGTGATTAAGTAAGGAATGCTGTCTATATTGAGGGTGGTTTGAAGATGGACCACTAGTAAATTGTCACAGGAACTAAAGCAAATGTATGTCACATGTGGAGAAAGGCAAGGGATTGAGAAGATAAGTTGGAGACAAATCATGAGATACACTGATGGTGATACTAGTAAACTTCAGAGAAAAGTGAAAAGGTTTTATATATAGTGCTTTCCTTTACTGGTGGGAAAAAGACTCCAGCTTTTGCCGCCCTGCATCTTGTAATCAGCCTCCCTCTCTGACTTGCCTTTCTGTTCTCATGGGTCCTGGGCTTGGCTTATATTTTCAGTTCTTGAGATCATCAAAAATATAACCATGAATAGGTGCTTCTGACTGATCAGCAGGTTCATTGGTTCTATTTCTACTTTTTTTCTTCTTCTTTTAATAGTTACTACCTTTTTTGAAATGTTTGTGATATTTTACTTTTAGTTTATGTTATTTATTATTGGCATAATGTATAGTAATTGTACAGATTCATAAATTGTGGTGTGATCTTTCAACAAGTATACAATGTACAATGTTCAAATCAAGAGGCAACATTTACCCTCCTCAGAGTATAGATCATCAAAAAGAAAAAAAAAAAATCAAAGACTAGCAGGAATGTTTAGATAGAGGAATTCTTGTATATAGTTGTGGAAAACAGTACAAAACTGCCTCAAAAAACTAAAACTAGAACTAATATATGACTCAGCAGTTCCACTTCTGGGCATATATCTAAAGGATAAGAGATCACCATGTGAGGAGACATCTGTACACATATGTATATTGTAGCATGATTTAAAATAGACAAGATTTGGAATAACTTAGGTATTCGTCAGTGGAGAATGAATGAACAAAATGAGGTGTATATACATAATAGAATACCATTCAACCACAAAAAGAATGAAATCCTGTCGTTTCACAAATTCGTGGCAACATGGATTAGCCTAAATGATATTTTGTAAAGTGACATAAGCCAGGCATAGAAAGACAGCCATGCCGCACAATCTCACTTATATGTGGAAACTAATAAAAGGTGATCTCGTAGACAAAGCTTACAATAATGGTTTCTAGTTTTGGGGAAAAGTAGGATGAATGAGAGGATAGAAAATGTTTGGTTGATGGATTAAAAAAAAAAAGTAATGTTAGGTTTGAGGATTAAGTTCCAGATTTCTACAAGGCATGACAGGGTTATTATAGTTTGTGATAATTCATTGTATATTTCAAAATACCTAAATGAGAGAATTTTGACTGCTCACAACACAAAAGAGATGAAAAATGTTTGATATGATGAATGTGCTAACTTAAATGTCTTTTGACTTTAACATAAGACAAAGTGAGAGGGGAAAGGAGGTCTATGGAATAAAAGAAAATGGAGTTAAAAAGCATACCATAATCTAATATTTTCATATTTCTTTCTAATTTGCAATTTAATGAGAATGAAGACTTTCTTGCTAATTAATTAAATATATCTCATTTAATGTTAATTACTTAATTGTGAAAGAAATGAACCCAAATATTCTGTGTAACAGGGAGAACATGAGAGCTGCTGGATTGGTCTTACTTGTTTCAAGCATTTATTAAGACTGCATTTTACCCAAAACTGGGGTTATTATTACTGTCTTCAACCCATGTAAGAGGTAAGACAGGGCAGAACTTAAATGCAGAGATTGTGGACCCAGGCTTTCTAGATTTAATACTGTCTTTGTCACTTACAATACAGATTTGAACAAGATGAGTAAACTTTGTCTCCTTTTTTTTAATCTATAAAATGATTTTAATGATAGCTTTCAAATCATATAGTTATTTTCAGAATGCAATGAATTAATATAAGTAAATTATCAGCATGTAATCCTTCTGGAATATATTCACTGAACAGTATTAGCAATCTTTGCATAAAAAGGGAAATTTTACTTTATATCATAATATCACAAACTAAGTATTTGTGGTCCAATAGGAATTTAGGTTCAATCCAGGCTGTTTCAACTTTTGAGTGAGTTGCATAACCTCTGAGCCATTTCCCAAATGCAAAATGTAAAGCACCATTATACTACACAAGCATGTATGTAGATAATAGGGTATGTGAGCCAGCAACCTGACAGGAACTCTGCAAATGCTAGTTGCTTATATCAACTCTGCTGGATTTTTTGTTTTATTTTGTTCAATATGTGCAGACAAGAATAGATAAACATGCTTTCCCATGTTCATGATGCTCTTAGGTCTCTCTGGGGTTGGAGTGAGAATTACTGTTCTATTAAATAGAAAGGACAGAAAAAGAATCCATAGGGAATACCACTGGGTATAGCAATCAGAGTCCTCTTGCTATCTCAAGGGAAATGTGGAAAGTTTGTTTATTCTATGTCTATATGCGAAGGTGCTGCATCCTCTCAACATCTTGGCTGTCAATGTTTGATACTTCACACCATTAATGAGCTTTATTGCATATCACATTTGGGTTTAATCTGTTGAAACTGATTATGATATTCTGAATCAATGATAGCATTTTGATGGGCAATTTAAAACAATTTATGCCATTATTCTTTATTTAGAATGCTCAGCTCTTATTCTCTTTGTTTAGAGACAAATATATATGAATCACAGACACTAAATGCACAAGTATGAAAAAGAAACACTAGTCTGTAAACTAGAATTCATCAGCTGGACCAAGAAGAAATTAATCTATTAAACTAATGCTTCTGAAGAGACTCCAATATTTCAGACACTATTTTACATGCAGTCCATATATTAGAACATGATTTAAATATACTACCTTCTATAGAGAACATAAAGTCCATGGAAGTAAATGAAAACATTGGGTAGTGTCCTATTGTCCAGCACAATATAATTTCTATTCCACATTTCATATTCTAAGTTCCCACATATCCTGCATCCCCATGAGAATAAAAATTTCTTATATATTGAACATGCATATATTAAAATAAGCTCTTTTGTGATATGATTTGCATTCAGTTAAATGCATCATTTTAGTCGAACAACTCATTAATTTTTAAACACATATATACAGTGTGTTATTGTCAGCATAACCATGACCTATAACGTTGTCATTTAAAAAAAATACTTTAACCCCTTGGCAGTTGGTCCCCCTCTCCTCTGTCTAGGCAGGCCCTGCTTTCAGTCTGTGTAGTTTTCTGTTTTATAGAATGTTTACAGAATGTCATAGGAGTATAGTGCCTTAGTGTAATGCTTCTGTGTTCATTCTTACTGTTGCATATATCATTCCCCTGCCCCATGTTGTCCCTATTTAATGCTAATTTCATTTCTATAGATGGATACACTGCGATGTTTTTTCTATTTACTAGCTAATTACTTTTCTATTTACTAGCTAATTACTCTGAGTGTTCAAAATAGCATCACTCATAACACATCAAACTGAGAAAGAGTTTGGATGGCCATACATTTTGTTTTCTGGGGAAGTAACCCTGGAGTAGAATAGTTAGGTCATATGATGCCTAATTTTACATGAATCTAACAAATTGTTTCCTAATTAGATGTATCATTACATTCTGACAGTGTATAAGAGACATCAAAACACTATTTTCTTACTGATAACTTAGACTCTTGGACTAGTCAATCTTAAATTCTGGCCTTTCTAATGCATGTCTGGTGATGGGCATATAATTGTAATTTATATTTTCCTAAGATAAATGATGCTAAACACTTTTTTATATGCTTAGTTTTCATTTGTATATCTCTTTTTTTTCCCATGGGGGTGATGGGAATTGAACTCAGGGGCACTCAGCCTCTAAGCCACATCCCCAGCCCTATTTTGTATTGTATTTAGAGACAGGATCTCACTGAGTTGCTTAGTGCCTCACTAGTTGCTAAGGCTGGCTTTGAACTTGGAATCCTCCTGTCTCAGCCTGCCTAGCCACTGGGATTACAGGAGTATACACCATGCCCGGCTATATATCTTTCTTAGTCAAGTGTCTTCTCAATTTTTTGTTCTTTTTTAAGATTTCATTTTTGTATCACTGTATTTTCTCATAAAATAAAGTTGTAATAGTTGTTCAAAAATTCTAGATACAAGGTCACTGTCAAATACATACATAATTTCCAAATGCTTTTTTTCCCAGTATGTGTCTTGACTTTTCATTTTCTTAAGTATGACTTTTGAAGTGAAAGAAATGTCTTTCTGTTTGATAAAGTCAAGTTATGTGTCTTTGATGTTAGAGCTTCTGTAGTATCTAAGAAATCTTTGTCTTACCTAAGGCCACACCAGTTTGTATCTACATTTTCTTTTAGGTATTTTATAGTGTTTTACTCTTGTGTTTATATACCAGATCCACCTGAATTTAGGTTTTGTGTTTTATGAGTTAACGTTTGAGGAGTTGTTTTCTTTATCAATATCCAATTGTGGCAGGTTCATAATCACATAGTTGTAATTAAGCTGATGATAGACTAACTGATGTATATAAAAACATTTTGAATAGTCCTAATATTTTTTATCCACTAGAGTCTTGGATACATGATAAATATTCTACATATCCTTCTTCTGGTTAGAGTTTTGTACTAAATCTTCCTCCATGCGTTTCAGCAGATTTAAGTATTCTGAATCAGAATTGTAAAAAACTTAGTAATCCATTTTGGTTTTGTCAGTGACTAGAGTAATTTTGAGAAAATAGTTTATGACTCTTAGTGTCATTTGTAAAATTCAGCTATTTCATAGTTTTATGCAATGCCTAACAGAGAATCAGATGATTTGTAAGTATTAACCCTTTTATTATACATTCTTTCCACTTAATTTTCTTTGTTGAATCTTTACTTTAGGCAAGGAAAATACATTTCCCCCAATGAATTCTCTACTGTCATAGAACTCTGAGCTCAGTATCTCATGATGTGTTCTGTAGTTATGTGTCAGTTTCCTTTTCCTATAGGTCTCTGAGCTGTCACTGTGGATTATGTTAATCTACCTTTGATTTATTCTAATTTATTTTACCAATAAAACATTTATTGACTGCCACTCTTCCTGTATCATGTCTATCATCTATGCACCACAGATAAAAATAAGAAGAGTATGGTTTCTGCTTTTTTAAAGTCCACAAAAAAATAATAGCCATTATCATTTTAATTGTCAACTACTGGCAGGACATAAGCTATTAACTCATAATCACCTTTAATACTTAAAATAACAGTTTAACTAAACGTGTCTGAATGTAATTACCATTTGGAGATTTTTCAGAATTTCTAAAACCCAGGCAACACACTAGGCAAATTACATAAAAAATGCCTGTGGAAAGCCCAAACACACAAAGCTTCTCAGTTTATTATAATGTGTAGATGGCTTTCAGAAACACTGCCTTAAGTCAGTCACAATATCACCAAACCCAGAATTCAGATGAGGCAATTATGATTCTGAAAGATTAAGGTACTGAGTTGTAGGACCCCATGTTCAGAAATATTATATTATGTAAATTTCAATTAAATTGAAATGATAAATATATGCATTTTACTTTTTTATACCTAAATATACATGTACACATAACACATAAGTTATTTACTTGTTTACACACACAATATGCAGACAACAATGTGAAAGAATTGGCAGAGTCTACTTTAGCACAAGCATAAAAACCTAATGTCACTTTGGGGTTATCTGCATGATTTGGAACATGTTATGGTTGGAACATTTTGAAGAAAATCTGAGGTTTGAACTCAGTTTGAAAACAACAGTAGTTATCTGGGTACAAGAACTGGTGAAGGCTCTTTGGGGGCAGTTGGAGTAACATGTTCAACAGCCCAAGGCATGAGACAGCATAGGGTGTTTCAGTTTGGCAAACAGTGAAAAGAGCCAGTGGTGATCTGGCAGAGGCTGAGTCTTGGAGTCACAGCTGAAGGATGTGCCTCAGCCTCACGTTGGAATGCCTTGTATTCCATGATAAAAGCTTCAAACTTCACTACTTATTAAGGGTTTTCTGAATTTAACAGAAGATAGACACAGATTCAGTTTCAGTGCAGATTATATGTTCACATCTACATTTATACATAATTTTAATTTTGAGTACAGTGCAGTAGCAAACAGTTAGTGAAGGCCAATTAACTTTAAATCTATTCAGTGAAATTCTAAATTCTTTGCAAGTTGGAAACCACATTTCAGTATTAATTGCCAGATGCCACTGGCAAGAAGCACACATCCCTGAATAAAGTCCTATTTGCCAGTTCTAGTGATTAAAAATATAATTGGATGTCAAAATGCATGCTTTCCACTTCTTTTTCCCACTCCTCCCTGCTGTTTTCATAATGGGAAAGCCAGGGGAATGAAGCAGATGATCTTACCTTTTTCTGGAACTCAGAAACCTACAATAAAATACAGTAAGATGTTTCCAGCTTGAGGTGCACTTATTTATAACCACACAGAAAAGTTATGATCTTCCCTTGAAATATTTTTTTCTACATCCTCACATTTATTATGTTATTTCAGCTCATTTACCTATCCCGAAGGCTAGGATCTATTTACCATTCCTGAAGGCAGGGCTCTTTGACTTCCATCTTCTTTTCTACCCAATGGTCATACACATTGTGACAAGAAAGGATTGTCTGTTTAACAAATTTCAAATTTGCCCATTTTTTTGCTACTAATTTTACCATTATTCATCCAGGTCTTATGGGAATTATTTCACTCTCATTAGTATAGTTTCCAAGCTTCTGCAGGAGCTATATTGAGTAGTTTCTTTAGTCCTATCAACATGAAACATTGGGCAATAAGAGTCTTGAAATTCTCATATTTTCTACTTCTATGCTCTCTGCCCTAATGTTTGTTTCTTTTCCTGACACATCTTTCTTGATTTTCTATTCTTGGAAATTTCTTGCTAATTTTGGAGGTAATTGTATTGAGATATGGTTTATAGAATATTCAATCCACTCACTTTAATTGCAAAAATTCAGTGTTTGTACCATATTCACAGATGTGTACAACCATCACCAGAATCAAATATTAGAATATTTTCAATTCTGTAAAAGAAGACCCATGTCCACTCGCAGTAACTGCCCATTTCTTTTCTCCACAAGTTCTAGGCAATAGCTAGTTTAATTTTTCTCTGTGTATTTTTATGCTTTTAATATTTCACATAGTTATAACCAAACATTATTTGCTATTTTGTTACTGGATTTTGAGGCTCACCCCATTGCATTCAAGGTTCATTCATATCAGAGTGTATGTTAATACATTTTATTTTATTACCAAACAATATTCCATTGGATGGATGTACACATCCATTTGTCAGCTTATAGACATTAGATTTTCTCTACATATTAGAAATAAATAATGGTGATAGAAAATACATTCTCTTTTTGTTTTGTATGCAGTCTGATACTATCTGTCTTTTGATTGGATTGCTTAGTACCTTCACATTTAATGCTAATATTGATTTAATTAAGTATATGAGTGCATTTCTCTTTGCTTTTTAATACATTTCATAGCTACATTGTTTTTCTGATGCTATTTTGCTGTCTTTTATATAATGTGATGCTTTCTAATAAAATATTCTAATTGATTTTTGCTGCAGTCTGGCTGCAGCAAAATAACCGGGGGGTGACGAGCAACTTGTGTACATTGATACAGCAGGAGTGGAAGCCGTTTATTGTAGAACTGGAGCGGTATATATACATTCCACACAGCTTATCTTAATTAACATAAACTCCATACAGCAGTCAACCAATAAGGAATCTCCACACTTAATGGTTCTCTGGTGTTACTTCATAAACCACTCCCTCTGGCAAAATGCCAGGCGCCATCCAGACTTGTTTACAGACTCTAACATTTGCTAGGCACCATCCTGAGTTGTTTACAGACTCTAAAAGATTTTAATTAGAGGTAATTTTTTTTGAGCTGTGTACTTAAATTTACTTGTTTTATACATCTTAACATATGCCATTCTACCTCAGATTTATACTGATATTTCTAGGGAGGAATTAAAGTTTATATGCTCCATTTACCCCTTCTCTTATTCTTTTCTATTATTAATATGACCATTATAACTATATAAGTTATCTTTTGCCATCTAAAACTGAGAGTAGGAATTAGAGCAAATATATAATTTTAGATTGCATTATATTGACCTTCTTGTTCTTAATTTCTAATTTCCTTTCTTCATTACTGTGAATTCAAATAATAAATTAGTGCCTTTTCCTCCCCCAGTTTTCTACCATGTGTTCTATGTGCTGTTATTGTCAAATATACTATATTTCTACATATTAAGTCCCATATATGTATATGTACATATAATAAATATATCTATCCATGTATAGATTCATGTAATTATTTTAATTATTTAGAAGTAAAAGATTAGAGTGAGATAAATTGTACTTTTTTCTTTTGTTTAATTTAATTACCTTTTTGGCATTATTTTTTTTCATGTGTATTTGAATTATTGTCCTTCAATCCCTTGGTTCAGTCTAAAGAGTTCCTTTGAGGTTTCTTATAAGCCTATCACTAGTAATAAGTTCTATTTTTGTTCATTTGGAAATTTCTTTGTTTTGCCTTTGTTTACTTCTTTTTTTAGTGGTGCTTAAAATTGAACCCAGAGCTTGGCAGTCACCAAACAAGTTCTCTAACACTGACCTACCCACCCTCTCCTGTCTTTGTTTTTGAAAGCTAGATGTTCTGGATATGTAATCTTGAGTGACACTTTTTCTTCTGAACTTTGAATATTTCGCTACACTGCCTTTGGCCTCCATTGTTTCTTATCAGAAGTGAACTGTTGGTCTTGTTGAGATAATCACTGTGTGTATGCGCTAAGTTTTACTCTTCCTGCTTTCAAAATATTCTCTTTATGTTTTCCTTTCATCACTTTGTCTGTGATACATATTAACCTAGATCTCCTTGTCTTTATATTATATGAAGACTCTGGAGTTTGACTCCATTGGTTAGTTTTTCCCCATATTTTGGAATAACTTGAAATAAGTTGGGTTTTATTTCTTCAAATAATTTTTCTATTTCTTCCTTCCTGTCTTCCTATTTTGGTATTTCCATTATGCATATCTTTGTGCTGAATGGTGTTTCATATTTTTGAGGTTCCTTTCATTTTTCTTCATTTTTTTTTTCTATTCTTTAATCATATCAATTTTGTTGATCCATTATCAGTTTTGCCAATTCTTTCTCCTTTTCTCCAGGTCAAATATCTATTGAGTGTTTTTTTGTTTGTTTGTTTGTTTTTTTCCTATTTGATCGTTTTCTTCCAACTCCAAAATTTCCACACTGTTCTTTTACCTAATACCAACTTTGAAGTCATACATGTCTATTTCTTTTTTTGTCTAGGAATGTTTTTGTTAAAAAATGTAGACATTTTGATAATATATTTTGGCAAATCTCGATTCTGATTTCTTCTTTCTCTTGAGATTTGCTGTTCTTATTATTGCTTTTCTTGTTCATTTATTTCTTTGTTTAGTAACTTTGCTAAACTAAATCTGTGAAAATTGTTCCCTCAATTATGCATCTTCAGATCTTCCCACTCAGATTTTCCCCCCCATCCTTGTTTCATCACTCAGATGATTACAACATGGTCATTCCTAGATTCCCACAAAGACATTGTTGATTAACAGTCCTTCTTCAGTTGTATTAGCCAAGTTAGATTTTCTAGGCTTTCTGAATGTGGCTTGGACACTGTGGTTATCGTTTAAGGAATATAAAATTTTGTCTCAAGTTTAATCAGCTAGTAATAACTTAGATGTTTCTTCTCCTCTCCTAAATGGGTATAACTGTTGGCATTCATAGACTTTCGGATCTTCATGGAATGGCTTTTTAATATTAATAATAATCTTTTCAGAATATTTTGGAATATTTTAGCTCTTGTTTCTTCAATTACTTTTTCTATTTCTTTCTGCTTCTCTTTCTAATCTTTGCTTCTTAGGAGTTATCCCTGAATCACAGTAGGTTTTTTTTTTTTTTCCTCAATCATATTTCATCAAAAATTGTGGATAAGTCAATTGTCATTGAAGTTTCTGTCCTTTGCTGATAAATGGTTATGTGGCTTAAAGAATACTTTCAGTTTGGGTCATGTGTTACTCTGCTCCTGAGTGAGCATAGCCTAGTATGTGTATGTGGTAGCATCCTGACACCCAGGATTGTGTGCAATCTCAGAACTATGTTCTTTCTGTCTTTTTCTTTGGTTTTCTCTGTGAAATATTGTCAGATTTGCTGTTTCCAATTTTGAGTACCATGAGGCTACAACTTTCTTTTGAATCATGGGTCTCTCTCTCTCTCTCTCTCTCTCTCTCTCTATATATATATATATATATATATATATATATATATATTTATTCTTCTACTGAGCTCTTGGGAGACATTACCAAGTTGGGTAGGGGAAAGGGAATACATATAAAAATGAGGGATGAATGAAGGGGTGGATAAATTAAGAGATGGATAAATATCTGGATGAATGGGGAGATAAGTGGAAGAATGCATGGATAATGAGAGAGAAAGGTGTGAGTAGAAAATAAATACTGAATGGATGTATTGTCTCATAGCCAAATGAGGAATTGCAAGATTAATGGATTGATGAATAAATGAAAGCAGAAATAAAAGAGGAGCTATAACCATAGCATATCCTTACAGTCTCTACAATTTTTTAGTGAAGAATGGTATTATTGAGGAGAGATTTATTAATCATCCAGTTGTGAATTCCTTGTAATTATATAATGGTCATGCCATGAGAAACACTAAGCCTTGTGGAAACTAAGTAAATTGATAACTGCAAAAAAAAAAAAAAAGGTGAAATAAGTGTTTAACCTGCTTGGGACAGAGTACATTTTCAGGCATGCAATCTGTGTAACTATAAGGAGAGACCAGTGACATGTGAGATACATAAAAAATTAAATAGTTCTTTTTGTCTTTAGAGAAGCAATTTAGCTATTGAAATGAATTACAAAGTTCAAGTCTTAGCTTTTGTTCTAACTTCCAGATAATCATACCAAGGGACAATTTTTTTTAAAATAAAAAATGTCATGCTTCAGTGTTTCAGCTTTATTATTTTTTGCATTTATTATCACTTTTATACTTAAGAACAATTATATTATGTAGTTAAATATTTCAGTATTATTTTATTAAGAAGAAAACCAAATGAGGATTAGGTTGATTTTATTTCTAAGATTTCTTCAACTATGAAAAATGTATTAATGGAGATGTCAATGAGACTATTTCTTGGGGGTTGTGGGTATAGCTTGGTAGTGGGGCACTTGCCTCACATGTATAACAAAAAAATAAAAGACAAAAGGAAGGTTCTTATCTTCTTTCTGTATCATCTGTGGTGGTTTCATGAAATATCTCAGGTAAAGACCCTGGTTTGTCTTTCACCAGTTTTTTGTTCTTTTATCAAAGAGGAAGAAGAAGTAAGTTCATATCCCATTTTACTTACTAACATCTGGCATGTAATGAAGACCAAAGCAGCACAATAATTGGTAATAAAAATGTGCATTATCTTATTAACTTCACACAGAGTAGTCTTAATTAGGTGAAGACTTTTAATAAGGTATATGATTAAGCACCAACTGCCAAATGCTAGTGAGAACCTGGAGTAATACAATTGTAACGCTGCTTTAAGGTTCTCATACCTCCTTTGCTAAATAAGTAGTTTCAATACATAGAGTTTGTGAAGCTTAAAATAGTTAACATATTTAAATACCAGTACATTTCTAGTCACATAAACATTGTTCTCTGAATTTATGTTGATACTATTAATACAATTTTACAGAAAAAAAAACAAGAATTCAAAGTAAAAATAACCTTCTATATGATCTTAAAGGAAGCAAAAAGAAAAAGGGAAGAAAAAATAGACTTTCAAGTTATATTTCATTGTTCTTTGTAATTGTTGTCACTGTAAGCACTTAATTTACTATAAGCAGTTGAGATTGGACAATAGATTAAATAAAGTTTATGTTATTGTGCCATGAAAATTTGTCCTTAGGAACCAATTATATTTTATTCTTATTTGTAACTTCAGTAATTATCCTAATTAGCTCAAGTAAAATATATTTAAATATAATAAAAATAAATTTTTTTGCTACTACTAGATATTAGAAAATCTTCAATCAACCTTTCCAATCTAGTACTACCACTTGGGAGTTTTTGTTTTTGGTGGTAGGTGGTGTTTGTTTTGTAGCATGGAGAAAATGCATACATTTTTACTGCCACTCAAAATGTAGTAAAAATTAGCCCTAAATGAAATCCTCACTGGACCATGCACTATCTTCTACTGCGGTAATGCTATAAAATGGGATATAACTGTATGTACTACATAGAGAGGATCTGTGTCTTTTGAATCTTTATAATCCCTATAATATACAATTGACTTATCTATAAGATATAAATGGTAAATATTTGTAGAATCAACTCAAAATTATTTGAATGCAGGTCATTATTTTGTTAACAATTCAGCAGATGTATTTACTCACAACTGAATCTTAGATCTGGTAATAGATAGCCAGAAACTAAATAATATGAAAGTAGCCTTATATAAAAAGAAAATCTTAGGGCTGAGGTTGTGGCTCACTTGTAGAGTGCTTGCCTAGCATGCATGAGGCACTGGGTTCAAGATCCTGCACCACATACAAATAAAATAAAGGAACTGTATCCATCTACAACTAAAAATAATTTTTAAATAAAAAGGATATCTCTTTAAATATAATATAGAGTATTTTTATTATTATCATCATTATTACCTTCATCATTTACTGAGCACCCTATATTCCAATGACATTTAAAATAGTTCCTTTTTAAATTTTTGTTGTTGTTGTTGTAGATGGACACAATACCTTTATTTTGTTTATTTCTTTTTTTATGTGGTGCTGAGGCTCTAACCCAGTGCTTCACATATGCTAGGCAAACACACTGAGCCACAACCCCAGCCCCTAAAATAGTTCTTAATCTTTACAAATACCTAAGTTATCTTGCAAAGGTAATGCATTCAATCAACAATTTTTTGAGAGACTAATATTGTCAAATCATTTTCCAGGTTTTATCAGTGAACAAAGATTTCATACTTCAGTAGAGTGTGGGTATATGAACAGAAAAATAATTTATGTAGTACATCTTATAGGAAAAAGTACAAAACAATACATGATTGGGAATTTCAGATGGGAAGTGCAGCAATTTGTAGTGTTAAGGGTTTTAAGTACATTTCTCTATACAGTGGACACTCAAGAAAAGACTTGAAAAAGTTAGGAATTTGAGAGCTGAGGAAATCCAAAGGATGGGATTTGGAATCATCAATAGCTAAGTTTTATTTATTGACTTTTTGAAAAAAAAAAACTATGTAGTTTTCTAGGGTTAGGGGTAGGGCAGTGTTAGTCAGGTAAGGTTTGTTACATGTACAAACAAAAGGTTTATACATGCAACAAAACCAGAAAAGGCATACTTTTGTCTCACTGTTTGATGATTAAATATATTTATATGATTTTTAGAATTTTGCTTGCATACACTAACTGCTACCTAATGTAGTAAAATAATTTAGAAAGTGTTAATTACTTGAGAGGTCAAATATTGACACAGAATAAAGAGTTCTTTGTTTCATCTCTGGGGCCATATATTTCGAGACCTTCCATATTTGTTAGAGTTTTGCTTGCCACATATAAGCAAATTTGCCATTTTCTATTTCTTTTGCTTATACTTTCAAATTCAAGTGAAAAACAAACAAACAAACAAAAACCAAATAAACAAAGACACTTTTGGAAAATATGCTATGGAAATTTATTTAAAAATCTCTACTACAATGCATTAAAATAAATTTAAATGAAAATGAATATTTAATGTGGTAAGGCATTTGATAAACTGGTATGCATAGAGATGTTTTAATGTGTGCTGCTTTCAACAAAATTCACTTAATGGGATAAAATTTTGAAAGGATGTTTGGGATAAGCAGTAAGTGCAGCTGCTATACTTTGGCAGTGACAAAATTAAACAATTGGCTTAATCCAACATTCAAATGGCAGAAGGATTTACACAAATACAGGAGACCTTGACATTCAACCAAATTCATGTAGGAAGAAAATGTAACTCTCAGAAATGTTTCCATTGATTTAACCCTGATATCTACAAAATTTCATGTTGGATTCTAAATGATTTCTATTCAGCAACTTATTAATGTTAATAAACAATGGATTTCTGTTGCTTTTAGAAGAAAATGAGGTTATTGTCTATCATGTCAATTAACCACCAGAGAAAAAAGATTGGAAAATGAACTATATCCCTTGGTCTGTTAAATGGAAGATGTAAATTCTTCAAAACGTTTAAGTAGCTACAGAGTACTTATAAATTATAAGGATCAGTATTAATTGAGAAAACAAATAAATACAACAACAACACAAACAAGTTTAATGGAGCAAAATAATCAACTTTTTTGCTTAATTCAGTGTGTGTCATCATCATCAAATTCATTCACATACTCTTTCATTCACTCCATATTTACTGTGTTTTCTATGTATCCAGCATTATTTTGAAACTTACTGATTCAATGATTAGCAAATCAGATGCAAATCCCAGTTGTCAATGAGCCTAATGTATAATGAAGGAATGAGATATGAAGCAATCAAACAGAAAAATGACAGATGACAACTGTATTAAATAGGAATGGAGTTTAACCTGTTTGTACTAAAATACCCATGCAAATTGTTTAAATATTAAAGCACTTTTGTACCCACTGATAGGTAGCCATTGCTTTCTTCATCCTGGCCCATCTCCTAGAACCCTCCTCTTCTCCCTGGCTCTTTGGTCTTATACATTAATAAATGGAAACTATCTATTGAAGCACAATGGCTTGTACACAATAACCTGATAACCTTACAGGTCTACTCATAAATCAAAGAGGAAAAGTTCACTTGTAGTTTAATTCAAGTCTTTGGGGAATACTCAGTGATTCCCCATAGAAATTAAAGGACAGATAAAACTGGATGATATCACAGGGCTTTATCATCTACTGTGCTATCATGTAGGAGACTGAAATGAACCAATTTTATATCTGTTCCTCTGGTGCCACTAAGGCTTGGAATTTTTATATTGAACCTCTCTCCCCCTCCTTTGGCTACAAATGTAGACTATAAAATTGTAGTCTATAGTGCAGCTTTGGATTCACAATGGGAGAGAGACCCACCAATTGTGTCTTCTGTCATCTGGCACCCCTGGTCTGTTGTCATGCAGAGACAAGGAATGTGAGTTGCCAATACCATGCTGATCTCCCTTATGCTTTGAGTGTGAGTAATAAACTGTCCAAATTGATTTGGACTCATTGTCTTTTTCCTGGATAAATCTGTGGGAATGTGACATGCCAACTTAAGTGCTTTCACCAGGCTCCATGCCTGCCTGACTGCTTGGAACACATCAGGCAGGGAGTTTCTTGGACCCTGCTGAAGCATATAGGACAGAGATTTCATTGATCCATGTCAATATCACATCAATTATTTTATATTTTGATTATCAAAACTGATGAAAATATTAGGAAGAAATAAGACATCATTTCACAGGAGACTATTTCAAGGATACTAGGATTATATTTGTAGTTCATAAATGCATCTCTATGAGAATTAGCATTTCAACTAGTATCTAAATTATGCTTGGGATAAGGATATAGTATAGTAAGAAATTTTTCATGATTTTAGGCAGAACAATTAAATATGATGCTCCTGAAGTCTGTAAGAATATGCCTCAGGGCTGGTATTGTGGCCGTAGAGCACTCGCCTCGCACATGCAAGGCCCTGGGTTCAATTCTCAGCACCACATAAAATTAAATAAATAAAATAAAGGTATTGTGTCCAACTACAACTAAAAAATAAATATAAATAAATATATAAAGAGAATGTGCCTCATCCAATGAACTGTAAAGAAAGCCAAAGGAACATAATACAATGCGCTAGGGCCAAAGTAACCATTATGATGACCTAGAAAAACACTAATATTTTTACGAGTAAAGATTGAGCTCTGAGGTTCAACTAGAAAACCAATAATTAAATGGTATCAGCATGTGGAAGGCATATGGATAGCTTTAGACATGAATACAGAAATGCTGAAGAAGCACTTACAGACTGTAAGTTTCTTAGAGATAGTGACATTGTTTCGGGTTGTGTGGTATTTGTAAATGATTTTAAAATTGGTTAATTAAAGTGTGAGAAAAAAAAAACAGAAGGAATCAAGGAACCAAAAGAGGGAAGAAGGAAGGAAGAGAGAACAAATAAAGTCTTCTATTTAGGAGAGTATGAAATTGGCAAAATGTCTGTGATTTATTTGGTTTGTAGTAAATATCTGAAGAAAAATGGAATAAGAGAGAATAAAACTAGAAAGAAATTACACATGACACAATAAATTCTGGAGGCCTCATAATACATGACTTCAAATTATACAGAGCTATATAGTAAAAAAAAAAAAAAACAAAACTGAAAGGTACTGTTATAAAAACAAATGCACAGACCAATGGTACAGAATGGAAAACACAGACATAAGCCCATGAAACAGTCATCTGTTTCTTAACAAAGTTTCCAAAAACACACAGTGGGGAAAACATGCATAGTGTCAGGAAAACCAGTTATCCATATGTAGAAAAATGAGACTAGACCCTTATCTCTAACCCTGCACAAAAGGCATCCCAAAATGGATGAAAGCCCTAAGAATTGGACCAGAAACTATGCAACTAAGAAGAAGTGTTTTTTAAGAAGAAAAACACACTAGATTGTCACTCTAACATACAGACACAGGCAACAACTTTTATAAAGGGTCCACTAAGGCTCAGGAAATAATGCCTAGCATTAATAAATTGATGACATCAAGTTCAAAGCATCTGCATGGAAAAGAAAACAATTAAGAATCTGATTTTAAAAAACCTACAGAATGGAAGAAAATCTCTGCTAACTACTCTTCTGACAGAATTAATATCAGAATATACAAAGAACTCAAAAACACCAACTCCTTCCCAAATAACGCAATTAATATACGGGCAAATGAACTAAACAGACACTTCTGAAAAGAAGAAATATAAATGGCCAACAATATATAAAATAATGTTCAAAATTATTAGGGAAATGAAAATCAAAACTAAGATTTTATCTTTTTCAAGTCAGAATGGCAGTCTTTAAGAACACAAATAATAATAAATTCTGGAGAAAATGTGGAATAAAAGGAACAATCTTAGATGGTTGGTTGGATTATAAATTAGTACAACCATTATGGAAATCAGTATGGAAGTCCTTCAAAAGACTCGGCATGGAAGTACCACATAATTAAAACCATCATGCTATAGTGATATGTTCATACTCATGTTTATAGTGGCAAAATTCACAGTAGCCAAACTATGGATCCAGTCTAGGTGTCCATTAATGGAAGAATGGATAAAGAAAATACACAATATATACAAGATGGAGTTTTTTTTTATTATTATTCCTTAAAGAATAATGAAATTATGTCATTTTCAGGAAAATGGATGAAATTTGAGACCATTATTAAGTGAAATAAAAACAATTCTCCCAAGAACTTCCTTCTTGTTGACTTGTTCAGGTGAATTTGAATGAAGAAGATGAATGCAATCTAAATTAATTTCTTGACCAATGGTAAAAGGCAGTACTATCATTAACCTAGCTTAAAAGAAAAAGAAAAAAAATAAACAAAATAATCAAACAAACACAAAAACACACACAAAAAAGAGCCTCTAAAGAGAGTGTGGAGAGTGTGGGCATAAACTGGGAAAGGCATCAAACTGAATATAATGGAAAGCTAAAGTTTCTGTTTTTGACAAGAGGAAAATCTTCAAATTAAATTTCATAAAAAAAAAATAAACACAGTAGACCATGGGGGATGACCTTATGCAGATGACGGAGTAGGTTAAATGGAATGTAAAACTGCATAAAGTCCTTTGAGACTGTGGTAGAGATAAAGTAGGGGATTATACAAACATAACCTCTTAAAATTGTGCACATCGTAATGCCCAAAATATGTGAACAGATTATTGAATGTGGCAAAAGTGAATTTTAGATGTGTATTCCCTTTAAAAAGGATGTCGAAACAGGAAGATTGTCTTGAACTATCTGAGTGACACCAGTGTAACCACAAAGGTCTTAATATGGAGGATGGAGAGTCAGAATCAGCACAGACAATGTCTTGGTGGAGTGACCTGGCCCAAAGCAAAGGAATGCAGGTCATTTGGGGCAGCGACCCCAAGGAACAGGTTCTTCTCTAAAGCTTCCAAAAGCAACTAGGCTTGTTGACATCTTGACTTTAGTCCAGTAAGAAATATGGATTCTTAAATTGCAAAATATTATGGTAATAGAATTTTGTTGCTTTCGGACAGTCATTAAGCAGAGAGAGAAAACTAAATTAATAAAATGTTCTACTGGCAATAATAGAAAGAGTGGGAAGTTTGTGTCTTGGGTTATATACAAGCTCATTTTGAGGAATAAATAGCATAGGACAACTAGAGACATTTTTCCATAAATGAAGTAATGGAGATCTGTTCTTAGAATCATGGAGAAAGTGTTCACCAAACATAGGTTTAGACAGAACTAGAGTTTTTGGTGAATTCTTACATTTGAATAGAATTTAAGTAGAGAAAGAAGAAAAAGAACCAAATGAGAATCAGCAAATATATAAATATATGTATGTATATATGTATGTATATATATATATATATATATATATATATATATATATATATATATATAAACAGAGTTGTAATAAATGAAAGAAAATCAAAGATTTTGAGTCATTTTGTTATATCTATTGCCAAATATTCTACATGTAAAGTTCCAGGGAAGTGAGGAACTTTGTAAACACCAAGAGTATACAATATTCATGAAGTGTATTTGTATTTTTAAAAACTTTTTGGTTTTAGGTGTTTGCCCATACATGGAACTAAGGAAAAATACATCAAATATTTTCTAGAATAAAATTCCACAGGACTCAGGAAAAAAATGTTCAATGATACATAATATATATAGTTAAATGTCACCCATGGTCTGAATTTTTTTAAATATTTTGTTATACATAAGACCAATCTTGTTCCATGCAGCTTTCAAACAATTAGAGTGAAAATAGCCTGCAATAATAATCTTTGATCTAGATAGATGTGTTATGAATACATAGTTTATATTATATATTTAGTCTTTCATAATTCATTTCTTATTTTTCAGAAATTTTAATTTTTATTATAAATTGACAAACTACAAGCATATGTATTTATGGATACAAAGTGATGCTAGTACAATGTGGAATAATTAAATCAATTAAATTAACATACATGATCTCAAATATTATCATTTTTTTATAGTAAGAATAATTTAAAATTATTTTCAACAATTTTGAATATACATTAATATTTACTACATTCACCATACTATGAAATATACTTAAAAGAAAAAAAATATTGCTTTTTTTTTAATTTGAGGCCTTATATGTTTTGATCAAAATCTCACCATTCTATCCTTTGCTTTCCTCTGGTAAGTATTTTTCTACTTTGCTTCTATGAGTTTCATTGTTTTAGAATTTTACTTAAAAGTGGAATCATGCAGAGTTTACGAGCCTTACTTTTTTGCACTTATGTTTTCAAATTCCATTCATCTACTACAAATAAAACGATTTATGTTTTTTACAAGGCTGAATAATATCTTATTGTGTATATAAACATTTTCTTAATCCACTCATCTCTTGAAGGACACATAGTTTAATTCTATAACTTGGTTATTATCAATAGTGCTGCAATGAACATGAGAGTTCAGGTGTCTTTTGACATTTTGATTTCAATCTATTGGGTGATTTCTGTGGGTGAAATTACTGGGTCATGTGTCAATTGCATTTGTAGTTTTGTGACAGCTGGTCATATGGTTTTCCAAAAAGACTGTATTGATTCATACTCCCACCAAGAGTATACAATATTCCCCTTGATGTGCATTTTTGGTGAAACTTGCCATGTGCCAAATGTGGATAATAATATTTACCTCTTCGGAATAATGAGAATGTTTAGTATTAATGTATGAGAACTGAAACATTTTACTACCTTCTAGTAAAATAGTATTTATTTTCATACTTCTTGAAAAAGGAGAGAGAAACAGAAGTATGATAAAGCAGAAAGAAACCACTATTAGATAAATGACAACTCTGAATTAAAAAATCATAAATACAAAAATATAGAAGTCACAATTTATTTTTGCTTTCTAACAGCCAAGAATTATTTGAAATAGCTGCTATTTTTTAAAATCAATCATCAAACTACATCTATAGTTTATAGGACCACGTATTTTCCAGGATTTTCAAATATTTGAGTGTATGTCAAGCCCATGATATTTGTCTAAGAAAAGCTAAAGAAGATGTTCTTCATTTTGTCCCAATTTTTCTCAAAAGAATATTTGCATGGTACATTTCAACATGAGACCATACTTCCTTGCAATTTTTTGCATAATTGCATGGTTTCTTATGATTTAGGACCAACTATCCTTTCAATTTTTTTACCTCTTAAGAAATTTTAAATAGATAAAGTCAAAATAGATACATAGTAACTTTTGGAAACTTTCATCCTCACAAGGTAAATAAATTCCAGAATAAAGAAAAATGAATTCTTGAGATCCTTTCTTAAAACAATATACTAGAACCACTTCGTATATATCACAGAAATCAATGTACTATTTAAAGGGACATTTTTAATATCCATTTTTATGAAAGTGAAAGTATTGTGTACTTAATGATAGTCACAATAAATAAAAGTTCCTGACAGTTTCAGAATATTTCAGAATTTCTACATGTGTGCTCTAATATCTAGGACCCATTTGTTAGGGATCTATCTATCTGTTTATTTATTTATTTATTTTAACAGCTATCAGCACATTTTATTAAACCTTCATAAACTATGATTTTTAAATGTTTGTAACTGTGTTTGCCAAAAGCTAATTAACAAGTTTAAGTTTTATAGTTTCTTTTTTTCCCACTATACAAACTAAAACAACAGTTAAAAACATAGCCCATTTCTAATCTTAAATTAGTCTTATGTTATTATGTTTATATCTAAAGTGAATTTAAAACAAATCAACACAGTGAAAGCTCTGACATCCCCCTAAATAAGTATTCCAAATTGATAACGAAATAATTAAAAGAAAAATATATACATTGAGAGTAATGGAATTAAATGAAGGATATTTCAGAAACTTTGGGTTGTCTTAAGAATATATATATATATATATATATATATATATATATATATAGAGAGAGAGAGAGAGAGAGAGAGAGAGAGAGATATAGATAGATATAGATAGATAGATATAGATATGTATATTTTCATTTACTATGTGAAATATGTCCAAATTTAACCAATATGACTGAATTATTTATCTTCATAAAACTATTTACCAAATTTTGAAATACCATGCTATTATTCAAGTTCACAATATAGTTTTGAAAATTATAGAAAATATCCCAATACTGCATAGTGAATTGTAATTATTATTTTATTTTTATGCTATAATTTTTCTAACACATATCTCCACATAATATGTGCTGGGAAAACTGTTGAGGGAGTGAGAAGAAATACTTAATATTTAAATTTCCATTGTTTTTTTTTTAATTCTAATTTGTTATATATGACAGCAGAATACATTACAATTCATGTTACACATATAAGCACAATTTTTTATATCTCTGGTTGTATTCAAAATATATTCACACCATTTGTGTCTTCATTCATGAACTTAGGGTAATGTTGTACATCTCATTCTACTGTTGTTTTTACCACCACGCCCTCTTCCTTTGATTCCCACCACTTTGCCCTATCTAGAGTTCATCTAATATTCCCAGGCTCCCCCTCCCAGATCCACTATGAATCAGCCTCTTTATATCAGAGAAAACATTCAGCATTTGGTTTTGGGGGATTGACTAACTTCACTTAGCATTATATTCTCCAACTCCATCCATTTTCCTGCAAATGCCATGATTTTATTCTCTTTTATTGCTGAGTAATATTCCATTGTGTATATATACCACAGATTATTCATTCATTTATCTACTGAAGGGAATATAGGTTTGTCCCATGGTTTAGCTATTGTGAATTGTGCCACTATAAACATTGATGTGGCTGTGTCCCTGTAGTATGCTGTTTTTAAGTCCTTTTGGGTAAGACTGAGGAGAGGGAGAGCTGGGTCAAAAGGTGGTTCCATTCCAGTTTTCCAAAGAATCTCCATAGTGCTTTCCAGATTGTCTGAACCATTCTGTAGTCCCACCAGCAATGTATGAGTGTGCCTTTTTCCCACATCCTCACCAACATTTATTGTTGTTTGTATTCTTAACAGCTGCCATTCTGACTGGAGTGAAATGGTATCTTAGAGTAGTTTTGATTTGCATTTCTCTAATTGCTAGAGATGATAAACATTTTTTCATACATTTGTTGATTGATTGACTATCCTCTTCTGAGAAGTGTCTATTGATGTCCTTGGCCCATTTATTGATTGGGTTATTTGTTTTTGTTTTGTTCTGTTTTGGTTTTGGTGTTTAGCTTTTTGAGTTCTTTAAATACCCTAGAGATTAGTGCTCTATTTGATGTACAAGTGGTAAAAATGTGTTTCCAAGCTGTAGGTTCTCTCTTCTCCTCACTGATTGTTTCTTTTGCTAAGAAGTGTTTTAGGTTGAATTCATCCCATTTATTAATTCTTGATTTTAATTCTTGCCCTATAGGAATCTTATTAAGGAAGCAGGGCATAATCTGACATAATGATATTTGAGCCTACTTTTTCTTCTATTAGACACAGGGTCTCTTGTGTAAATTCTAGGTCCTTGATCCACTTTGAGTTGAGTTTTGTGCATGGTGAGAGACAGAGTTTAATTTCATTTTGTTGCATATGGATTTCCAGTTTTCGCAGCACCATTCTTGAAGAGGCTATCTTTTCTCCAATGTTTGTTTTTGGTTGCTTTGTCTAATATAAGCTAACTGTAATTATGTGGGTTAGTCTCTGTGTCCTCTGTTCTGTATCATTGGTCTACCAGTCTATTTTGGTGCCAATACCATGCTGTTTTTGTTAATATTGCTCTGTAGTATAAAGTCTGGTATAGTGAAGCCACCTGCTTCACTCTTGTTGCTAAAGATTGCTTTAGCTATTTTCGGTCTCTTATTTTTCCAGATGAATTTCATGACTGATTTTTCTATTTCTATGAGGAATGCCATTGGGATTTTTATTGGAATTGCATGAAATCTGTATAGTGCTTTTGGTAGTGTGATCATTTTGACAACATAAAGTCTGCCTATCCAAGAACAAGGGAGATCATCTTTCCATCTTCTAAGGTCTTCTTTAATTTCTTTCTTTAGTGTTCTGTGTTTCGGTTGTAGAGAGGTCTTTGAACATTTTTGTTAGGTTGATTCCCAAGTATTTTATTTTATTTATTTATTTTGGAGGCTATTGAGAATAGGATAGTCTTCCACATTTCCCTTTCAGAGGATTTGTCACTGTTGTACAGAAATGCCTTTGATTTATGGGTGTTGATTTTGTATCCTACTACTTTGCTGCATTCATTTATTAATTCTAGAAGTTTTCTGGTGGAAATTTTGGGTCTTTTAGGTATAGAATCATATTGTCAGCAATTAGTGCTAATTTGAGTTTTTCTTTTCCTATGTGTATCCCTTTAATTTCTTTTGTCTGTGTAATTGCTCTGGCCAGTGTTTCAAGAACTATGTTAAATAGAAGTGGTAAAAGAGGGCATCCCTGTCTTGGTCCAGTTTTTAGAGGGAATGCTTTCAATTTTTCTCCATTTAGAATGATGTTGGCCTGCAGCTTAGCATGGATAGCCTTTATGATGTTGAGATAAGTTCCTGTTATCTCTAGTTTTTCTAGTTTTTGAACATGAAAGGGAGCTCTATTTTGATGAATGCTTTTTCTACATCTATTGAGATGATCATATGTTTCTTATATTTATGTCTATTGATATGATAAATTACATTTGTTGATTTCCACATGTTAAACCAAACTTACATCCCTGGGATGAACCCCACTTGATTGTGGTGCACTATCTTTTTGATATGTTTTTTTTGTATTCTATGTGCCAGGATTTTACTGAGAATTTTTGCATTTATGTGCATTAGAGATATTGGTCTGAAATTTTCTGTCTTTGATGTGTCTTTGCCTGGTTTTGGAATCAGGGTGATATTGGCCTCATAGAATGAGTTTGAAAGTGCTCCCTCTTTTTCTATTTCCTGAAATAAATTGAAGAGCATTGGTATTAGTTCTTCTTTAAAGGTCTTATAGAACTCGGCTATGTATCCATCCAGTTCTTGGTTGGTAGGCTTCTGATGGCATCTTCTATTTCATTGCTTGAGATTGATCTGTTTAAACTGTGTATATCATATTGATTCAATATGAGCAAATCACGTGACTCTAGAAATTTGTAAATGTCTTTGATTCTTTCTATTTTATTGGAGTACAAGTTTTCAAAATAATTTCTAATTATCTTCTGAATTTCCTTAGTGTCTGTTGTGATATTTCCTTTTTATCACCTATGTTAGTAATTTGAGTTTTCTCTCTCCTTCTCTTCATAACATGGCTAAGAGCTTGTCAATTTTATTTAATTTTTCAAAGAGCCAACTTTTTTTAAGTCAATTTTTTCAATTGTTTCTTTTGATTTAATTTCATTGATTTTAGCTCTGATTTTAATTATTTTCTGTCTTTTACTGCTTTTGTTGTTGATTTGTTCTTCTTTTTTCTAGGGCTTTGAGATGTAATGTTAAGTCATTTATTTGTTACTTTTTTTCTTCTTTTAAGGAATGAACTCCATGCAGTAAACTTAGTACTGTCTTCATAGTGTCCCAGAGATTTTGATACATTATATCTGTGTTTTCATTCACCTCTAAGAATTTTTTAATCTCCTCCTTGATGTCTTTTGCAACCCATTGTTCATTCAGTAGCATATTATTTAATCTCCAGGTGTTGGAGTAGCTTTTATTTTTTTATTTTATCATTGATTTCTAATTTCATTCCATTGTGATCTGATAGAATGCAGGTTAGTATTTCTACTTTTTTATATTTGCTAAGAGTTTCTTTGTGGCATAGTATATGGTCTGTTTTAGAGAAGGATCCATATGCTGCTGAGAAGAAAGTGTATTCTCTCGTTGAAGGATGAAATATTCTATATACGTCAGTTAAGTCTAAGTTATTGATTGTGTTATTGATTTCTATAGTTTCTTTGTTCAGCTTTTGTTTGGAAGATGAATCCAGTGGTGAAAGAGGTGTGTTAAAGTCAGCCAGAATTATTGTGTTGTGGACTATTTGACTCTTGAACCTGAGAAGAGTTTGTTTGATGAACATACATGTTCCATTGTTTTGGGCATATACATTTATAACTGTTATGTCTTGTTGGTGTATGATTCCCTTGAGCAGTATGTAGTTTTCTTCTTTATCCCTTTTGATTAACTTTAGCTTGAAGTCTATCTTATTTGCTATGAGCATGGAGACCCCTGCTTGCTTCCTCAGTCCATGTGAGTGGTATGATTTTTTCCCAATCTTTCATCTTCTATCTGTGGATGTCTTTTTCTCTGAGATGAGTCTTGTGGAGGCAGCACACATTTGGGTACTTTTAAAATTTAACCCAATCTGCCAGTTTATGTCTTTTGATTGGTGAATTTAAGACATCAACTTTTTGAGTTATTTTTGAGACATGATTTGCATTCCCAGTCATTTTTGTTTATTTTTGGTATTTAACTTGACTTGGTTTCTCTTTTGATTAGTTCTTCCTTTAACATAATACCTAACTTTGCTGATTTTCATTATCGTATTTCAATTCCTCTTCATGGAGTATTTTGCCAAGAATATTCTGTAGCAAGCTTCTGAGTTGTAAATTATTTTATCTTTTGTTTTATCATGGAAGGTTTTTATTTCATCATCAAATCTAAAGCTTAATTTTACTGAATATTAGATTCTTGGTTGTCATTCATGTTCTTTCAGAGATTGATTTATGTTTTTCTTGGATCTTCTAGCTTTCAGTGTCTGGGTTGAAATATCTGCATATAATCTAATTGTTTTCCCTTTATATGTAATCTGATTCCTTTCTGTTGTGGCTTTTAATATACTCTTCTTGTTCTGTATGTGAGGCATTTTCATTATAATGTGCCTTTTTTTGGGGGGGGGATCTGTTGTGATTTTGTATTTTTGGCATCTTGTAAGCCTCTTGAATTTGGTTTTCCAATGCATTCTTCAAGTTTGGAAAAATTTCTTATATTATTTCATGAATAGATTGCTCATTCCTTTGATTTGGAACTATATGCCTTCCTCTATTCCAAAACCTCTTAAATTTGGTCATTTTATGCTATTTCATATTTATTGAATGTTTTGGTCATAGTTTCTTACCATTTTCACTTTACTGTATATATTATTTTCAAGATTATATATTTTGTCTTCATTGTCTGAGGTCCTGTCTTCCAAGTGGTCTAAACTTTTGGTGATGCTTTCAATTGAACTTTTAATTTGGCTTAGTTAAGAATTTTTAAAAAGTTATAACGAGTGTTAGGAAAAGTAGCTAGAAAGTCTTATCCTGGTTCTCAATACTAATTTAAGAAACAAAGATGGTAAAAAATGATTTCTAGGCATATAGCTTAATTTGCCAACAGCAACATTATTATCTTCAATACTGAATTATAGATTCTTATGAATCTATATCACATTCTCCACTTTGATTTGATATAAATTCTTCACACATAATGTAATTAACATTGTATATTTAAGAATTTATATCTTAGTAAAATTAATAGTGTAGTAAATATTCTGTGAAAATCACCAATATAAAAATATATTTCTAAAGGATTGCTTTCTTCTGAAAGATTTATTTGTTCAGCTTTCTCCCTAGACCCACACTCAGATTTCTGAGGAGACACAAAGAATATCTGCCAACTGTTCCAATTAACATTTAAAGCTTCACTGAAATATCTCTGCTTTGAAAGAAAAAATATTAATAAAATCTGATAACCATTAAATAATAATATCATGTTTTAATAACTCACAAAAAGGCTAAATGGATTTCCTAAGGTTTTAAAAGTATTATTTCAGAATAGAATATAAAAACATAAGATTAAAAAGTTTGAAGTAAATATTGAGGAAGGTGCATAAATTAAGACATTTTACAAAGTATTTTTACTATTATTAAAATTATTAATAAAATAGTACCACATTTTTACATATAAATTTAAATTACTCATAATAGTTGAAAAGAGACTTAGGAATAGAGTGGAAGGAAGGAGCAATTTAAAATATATGTCAAATATTAAAATGAGTTATTTTTATAAAACTTAGAAAATAAAGACAGATGTTATTTTGTTGATTATAGAACATTATTGTAATTTTTTTAAACTATGGAAACCAATCAAAGAATGCCTTTAGCTAGAAGAGACATTAAAATATCTATTCCACTTTTCATTTTACAAATTAGGAAACTGAGATCAAACAGCAAGTTGCCAAGGTCATGAGATATATCTGATTAACAGATCATTAAATTTTCAAGTAAATTTCTATTGTTATGCCCTACCACACTCTGATTTGCATTTCATATTTATATTAATTTAAAAAGAACAAATGACATAAGTATTAGATATTTATTCAAAAACATGGCCTATTTCAAATAAGTTTTAGAGAACTTTAAGCATGATCTAGGATATAATAATTAAGTCTTGTAGCAGGGATGTAGTATTTTATTGTGGATTTCATTGCCCATGTGATAATTAATGATGTCAAATATTATCATCTCATAAGATTACTGATATTTCTTTTGTATTTTGTTCACTTTTAGACCTCTATTTTGGTATTTGATTGTCTTCCGATTATTAAGTTTTATTATGAAATTTTATTTATTTATTTATTCATTTTTTGGACACAAATACTTTTTCTGGTACATATTTTGCAATTTTTTTTTTTTAGTTTTTGTCCTTTTTTTATTCTGTTAATCACTAATGAAGGGCAAAATTTTTATTTGATAAAGTTATATTTATCCTTTTTTCTATTTGAACTTTTCTTTCTATATTAGAATTTTCATATCAAGTTCACAAGGATTTGCTTGTAGAAATTTTACGTTTTTAGCTTTAAATTTAGGTCTATAATCATTTCATATTACATTTGTGAATAGTGTTGAAGAGCAAGTCAATGTTGGTTTCACACACACACATACACACTTACATATGTTTTAAAAATCTCCCCTTTCTTTATTACCATTAATTGAAGTTAGTATGTTTTACAAATTTATATATATATACTTGTATTTCTTTTTTTTTAATTTTTATTGTTGGTTGTTCAAAACATTACATAGTTCTTGACATATCATATTTCACACATTTGATTCAAGTGGGTTATGAACTACCATTTTTACCCCGTATACAGATTGCAGAATCACATCAGTTACACATCCACTGTTTTACATATTGCCATACTAGTGTCTGTTGTATTCTGCTGCCTTTCCTATCCTCTACTATCCCCACTCCCCTTCTCTCCCCTCCCATCTTCTCTCTCTACCCCCTCTACTGTAATTCATTTCTCCCCCCTTTTTTTCCCTTTCCTCTCACTTCCTCTTGTATGTAATTATGTATAACAATAAGGGTATCCTTTCATTTCCATGCAATTACCTTTCTCTCTCCCTTTCCCTCCCAACTCTTGTCCCTGTTTAATGTTAAACTTCTTCTCATGCTCTTCCTCCCTACTCTGTTCTTAGTTGCTCTCCTTATATCAAAGAAAACATTTGGCATTTGTTTTTTAGGGATTGGCTAGCTTCACTTAGCATAATCTGCTCTAATGCCATCATTTCCCTGCAAATTCCATGATTTTGTCATTTTTTAATGCAGAGTAATACTCCATTGTGTATAAATGCCACAAATTTTTATCCATTCATCTATTGAAGGGCATCTAGGTTGGTTCCACAGTCTTGCTATTGTGAATTGTGCTGCTATGAACATCAATGTAGCAGTGTCCCTGTAGCATGCTCTTTTTAGGTCTTTAGGGAATAGACGGAGAAGGGGAATAGCTGGGTCAAATGGTGGTTCCATTCCCAGCTTTCCAAGAAATCTCCATACTGCTTTCCAAATTGGCTGCACCAATTTGCAGTCCCACCAGCAATGTACAAGTGTACCCTTTTCCCCACATCCTCGCCAGCACTTGTTGCTGTTTGACTTCATAATGGCTGCCAATCTTACTGGAGTGAGATGGTATCTTAGGGTGGTTTTGATTTGGATTTCTCTGACTGCTAGAGATGGTGAGCATTTTTTCATGTACTTGTTGATTGATTGTATGTCCTCCTCTGAGAAGTGTCTGTTCAGGTCCTTGGCCCATTTGTTGATCGGGTTATTTGTTATCTTATTGTCTAATTTTTGGAGTTCTTTGTATACTCTGGATATTAGGGCTCTATCTGAAGTGTGAGGAGTAAAGATTTGTTCCCAGGATGTAGGCTCCCTATTTACCTCTCTTATTGTTTCTTTTGCTGAGAAAAAACTTTTTAGTTTGAGTAAGTCCCATTTGTTGATTCTAGTTATTAACTCTTGTGCTATGGGTGTCCTATTAAGGAACTTGGAGCCTGACCCCAGAGTATGTAGATCGTAGCCAACTTTATCTTGTATCAGATGCCGTGTCTCTGATTTGATATCAAACTCCTTGATCCATTTTGAGTTAACTTTTGTACATGGCAATAGAAAGGGATTCAGTTTCATTTTGTTGCATATGGATTTCCAGTTTTCCCAGCACCATTTGTTGAAGATGCTATCTTTCCTCCATTTCATGCTTTTAGCCCCTTTATCAAATACAAAGTAGTTATAGTTTTGTGGATTGGTTTCTGTGTCCTCTATTCTGTACCATTGGTCCACCCGCCTGTTTTGGTACCAGTACCATGCTGTTTTTGTTACTATTGCTCTGTAGTATAGTTTGAAGTCTGGTATCGCTATACCGCCTGATTCACACTTCCTGCTTAGAGTTGTTTTTGCTATTCTGGCTCTTTTATTTTTCCATAAGAATTTCATAATTGCTTTCTCTATTTCTACAAGAAATGCCATTGGGATTTTGATTGGCATTGCTTTAAACCTATAGAGAACTTTTGGTAATATCACCATTTTGATGATGTTAGTTCTGCCTATCCAAGAACAGGGTATATTTTTCCATCTTCTAAGATCTTCTTCTATTTCTCTCTTTAGGGTTCTGTAGTTTTCATTGTATAAGTCTTTCACCTCTTTTGTTAGGTTGATTCCCAAGTATTTTTTTTTTTTGAGGATATTGTGAATGGAGTGGTTGTCCTCATTTCCATTTCAGAGGATTTGTCGCTGATATACAGGAATGCCTTTGATTTATGCGTGTTGATTTTATATCCTGCCACTTTGCTGAATTCATTTATTAGCTCTAATAGTTTCTTTGTAGACCCTTTTGGGTCTGCTAGGTATAGAATCATGTCACCTGCAAATAGTGATAATTTAAGTTCTTCTTTTCCTATTTTTATGCCTTTAATTTCTTTCGTCTGTCTAATTGCTCTGGCCAGTGTTTCGAGAACTATGTTGAATAGAAGTGGTGAGAGAGGACATCCCTGTCTTGTTCCAGATTTTAGAGGGAATGCCTTCAATTTTTCTCCATTCAGAATGATGCTAGCCAGAGGCTTAGCATAGATTGCTTTTACAATATTGAGGTATGTTCCTGTTATCCCTAGTTTTTCTAGAGTTTTGAACATAAAGGGATGCTGTACTTTGTTGAATGATTTTTCTGCATCTATCGAGATGATCATATGGTTCTTATTTTTAAGTCTATTGATGTGGTGAATAACATTTATTGATTTCCGTATATTGAAGCAGCCTTGCATCCCAGGGATAAATCCTACTTGATCATGGTGCACAATTTTTCTGATATGTTTTTGTATCCGATGTTGGGTGGTATATTCTATATATGTCAATTAAGTCTAGGTTATTAATTGTGTTATTGAGTTCTATAGTTTCCTTATTCAACTTTTGTTTGGAAGATCTGTCCAGTGGTGAGAGAGGTATGTTGAAGTCTCCCATAATTTTTGTATGGTGGTCTATTAGACTCTTGAACTTGAGAAGAGTTTGTTTGATGAACATAGCTGCACCATTGTTTGGGGCATATATATTTATGATTGTTATGTCTTGTTGGTGTATGGTTCCCTTGAGCAGTATGTAGTGTCCCTCTTTATGCCTTTTAATTAACTTTGGCTTGAAATCTATTTTATTTGATATGAGTATGGATACTCCTGCTTGTTTCTGAGGTCCATATGAGTGATATGATTTTTCCCAACCTTTCACCTTTAGTCTATGTATGTCTTTTCCTATCAAATGCATCTCCTGTAGGCAGCATATTGTTGGATCTCTTTTTTTGATCCATTCTACTAGCCTGTGTCTCTTAATTGGTGAGTTTAAGCCATTAACATTTAGGGTTATTATTGAGATATGGATTGTTCTTCCAGCCATATTTGTTTATTTATGTTACTTAACATGGTTTGTTTTTCCTCTTTGAATATTTTTTCCCTTTAATGTACTGCCTCCCACTGTTGGATTTCATTGTTATTTTCCATTTCCTCTTCCTGTAATGTTTTGCCTAGGATGTTTTGAAGAGATGGTTTTCTAGCTGCAAATTCTTTTAACTTTTGTTTATCGTGGAAGGTTTTAATTTCATCCTCCATCCTGAAGCTTAATTTTGCTAGATACACAATTCTTGGTTGGAACCCATTTTCTTTCAGCGTTTGAAGTATGTTGTTCCAGGATCTTCTAGCTTTCAGAGTCTGTGTTGTAAGATCGGCTGTTATCCTGATTGGTTTACCCCTAAATGTAATCTGCTTCCTTTCTCTTGTAGCTTTTAAAATTCTCTCCTTATTCTGTATGTTGGGCATCTTCACTATAATGTGTCTAGGTGTGGATCTCTTATGATTTTGCACATTCAGCATCCTGTAGGTTTCTGGGATTTGGGATTCTGTCTCATTCTTCAAGTCTGGGAAGTTTTCGCGTACTATTTTGTTGAACAAATTGCTCATTCCTTTGATTTGGACCTCTATACCTTCCTGTATCCCAATGACTCTTAAGTTTGGTCTCTCATGTTATCCCATATTTCTTGGATTTTCTGCTCATGGTTTCTTAACAGTCTCACTGAGCTGTCTATGTTCTTTTCAAGTTGAAATACTTTGTCTTCATTGTCTGATGTTCTATCTTCTAAGTGTTCTACTCTGCTGTTAGTACTCTCATTTGAGTTTTTAATTTGGTTTATTGCTTCCTGCATTTCTAGGATTTCTGTTTGTTTTTTATAACCTCTATCTCCCTGTATATTTGATCTTTTGCTTCTTGGATTTGTTTATGTAATTCATTGTCGAAGTGATCTTTCATTGTCTGATTTTGCTGTCTATTGTCTTCCTTGAGACTCCATATCTTCTGAAGCATGTATATCCTGAATTCTTTATCTGACATTCCATCTGCTGCAGATATCACCTCTTCTAAAGTTGAGTTGACCTGCATTGCTTGTGGTTCTTTCTTTCCTTGTCTTTTCATACTGCTCGTGTTTCTTTCTGCTTTGTGAAATGTTTGTGTTATTGAATTTCCCCCCTATATATTTATATTGCTCTTGTATAGTTGCAAAGTCTCCCTTTTGTGGAGAAGGCAATGTTAACAGTTCTCAATATCAATAGTACATTATCTAAGCACACGTTTTCCTTATTACTACATTTATAGCTAGACTCTATGTCTATAAATGTTGGTTTCAATTATTGTTTACAAATACAGTCATTAGTTTCATGAAAGGCATACCGTTTCTGGTAGCTTGAAGAAAACTGAATTTCAGGTGTAGGATGTTATGTTTATGGGGAAAGTAGTGAGGGTATGGGGTTAATCTAACTTAGTAACTTTGGAGAGCTCTAACCAATAGATGCGTAATTTATGGAAGAATGTATAGATTCAAATTCCTATCTGTATTCATAAGGTTACCCTACTTATGAATAGTAAAATTAGGGGTTTGCAAGTGGGATAGAGGGAGTAAGAGGGAGGAAAACAAATAACAAGAAAAGGAAGAGAAAAAAGAGAGCGGGAAAAAGAAAATATGAGAAAAAAGAAAAGAAATAAAAAGGGGGAAGTGAGGTGGGGCATATGCAATTCCTCTATAGTATATTATTCTGGTGATTCAGTTGTTAAAGACCTTTTTCGTGCACAGTTTTTGGTTTCACATATGTTAAGGTTGCGAAGACCCGAGGGTGAAGGGTAGAGGAGACTGGGTAAATGGCTGAAAAGAGAGAGAGAAGAGAGAAAAAGAAAGAAAAAAAATGTCTCTCAGAACTCTGTTTTCATTTCTTCCAGTTGGTGGAGTTGTCTATTCCTAGCTTGAGTCTCTGGGTTCAGGATGGTGGTGGTAGTCAGTGTGAGAGGACTTGAGCTTCCACCTGTGGCCTCTCTACTCTTATTCTCTGAGATGTAAACCAGGTGCCTGATCCGCTGCAGAACAGCACTGGTAGCCATGCCAGCCAACTGGTTGGTGGGTTTTAAGGATTGGTGGGATTTTCCAAGATGAGTTCCATCAGTTTTTCTCATAAGGTGTTTGATGAGGTGGGGGTGTTGGGGAAACTTTATGTTTGTCAAGAGCTTGGTCAGGTGACCGCACGGGCAGGCGGCAGGGCCCCTCCTCCAGTTGGAGTGGTCTGTCTACCACACAGGTGGGAGGCTGGGCTCCTCCAGCTGGGGTGGTCTGTCTACCACACAGGTGGGCCGCTGGGCCCCTTCTCTGGGTCGCGCGGTCTGCCTACCTTATATTTGTATTTCTTAAAAACTAAAATCGCTATGCATGTTTTTTGATTTACCATAGAGATCTTGGTGAATTTGTGGAGTATTTTTTATTCATTGTTGCATGTCTGTTGTTATGCCCTACCACACTGTCTTTATTAATGTAGCTATGGAGATCATCTTGTAATCTGCTGGCATAAACTCTACATGCTAGCACTTCAAAAAATTATTTGATATAGATTTTCCAGATTGATTAGCAAATTTGTGAAACAGATATTGTGGGAATTTTAATCTGATTTGCATTTCATATGTATATTATTTTAAAAAGAACAAATGACATAATTATTAGATATTTATTCAAAAACAAGGCCTATTTCGATTGATAGACATTGTATATTTACACTTATTTATAACTTCTGTCATTTCTCTCAGTAATGTTTTGTAATTTTCATTGTTGTGATTTTTCAGTTCGTTCATTTAGGAAAGAACTTTTGGTCTTTTTATGCTATCCTTGGCAATTTTGAACACATTTTTTTCACACTCTTCTCCTGCTACTGCAATGCACATATGGTAAATTATTTGATATTATTCTAAAGATATTTAGGTCTTGATTATGTTTCTCTCAACTTTTTCCTCTCACTCTTCTTAAAAATCGATCATTTCTATTTGTATCAATTCATATTTAGTGGTCTTTTATTTTGTCATTCTTATTTCTTTAAGCCCATCCCACAAAATTTTCTTTCTTATAATTTGTATTTAGTTTTTTCAGCTTATGTGCAAAGATTGCCTAAATCCTTCTCATTAAGTACACAATACTTTTTAAGTTCTTGATCAATAAAATATTCAAGTTAATAAATACCCAAAGTCCTGTAGCTTGACTGAGCTGCACCTCCAAACACCTGCTTCTTCTCCCTTTCCAAATTATATCTAGGTTTTGATTTTGCCTTTCTTTTTTAAAATTAATTTTTAAAATTTATATATGACAGAGTAATGCATTAGAATTCACATTACACATATAGAGCATAATTTTTCATATCTCTGGTTGTAAAGTTAACCTACAAGGGGCCATTATCTAAGTCAGGGTTAAAAAAACTTTCTCTGTAAAGGGTCACAGACTAAACTTTCCATCCTTGCAGGCCACATGGCTCTCTGATAACTGCTCAGTTCCACCACTGTAACACAAAGCTTCCAGACAGCACCTGAACAAGTAAAAGCGGTTAAAAATAATCATATGCTTAGAGAAATCTTAACAAGACTCAAAGATCTTCAGCATCATATTAAACATTTTAACATGTGCATGGGAATACAAATAGTAGAATAATAATGGGAAATACAATATATTCAAGATTTTAGAAAATTCAGTACTGAAAAATGTGAATTTATTTACAATTATGTTTACAGTAAGATTTAGTGGGGCATATTTGGTCTTTGATCTACAGTTTACCAATACTCTCTTGTGCTTGACTATTTACCTAACAGCTGTCATTTTAACCCCTGAAGGATTAGCAGCAACATTTGGCTCATGTCTCTGGAACTCCAAGACCCTTCTACAGTACATGAACTTGACTGTTTTTATTCTGTTCTTAGCCATGTTATAGCTTCTCTAAGATTTATCTTCAGTGAGATATTAAACTTTGCATATGTAGACCAACTCTCAGTGAAGGATATAAAGGAATATCCCCTATCCTAACTTAGGGGAGTCTCATCTTTCTCTTTACTCTTCTCTGCTGCCTGCCCCATGTGTTACAGCCATTTAATCTGCCCAGATACTAATCTCTATCTCTACAGCACAGTGATCCCTGCTTGGGTCACTCCCCTCTGTACTTTGGTTAACAAATTGACCTCAGGCAGAAAACTAGTGTAGTTATTACATTCCTCATATTTTAGGGTTCCTTGCCTGGCACACATGATTCACAGTGGTTGGTGGAAAGAAGAATAGTCTATCACTGGTTACTCTGTTATGTATAGGAGGAGATGATTTGAATCTTTTATTTTTAAATAAATAAAATATAATTACCTAATTAGAAATTAATTAACATAAGGAAATTTGGCTTACATATATTCACTAAAAACATAAGACCCTTGATTACAGATATGGTCTGATTATGAAGTCACTGAAGCCTGTTATATATTTACCTTTTATTTTCTTTGTTCTGTTTTCTTTGTTATCTGTTGCTATCTTTGTTTCTTGACTATTGTAGCCTCATGTTGCTTTTTGTTATTCTAGCAATTGTGCATATTTGAGTTTAGACTTAAATGTTCTCATACTCTACTGGAAAAAGCAAGGAATATATTTCGTTTTCACTTAGACAAGATATTTTGCATTCCTATCACCAAGGGTACATATATTCTTGGAGTTGGTCTGAAGTTAATTAAGTGCTAAATCCAATCACATCCCCCATCTTTAGAAATGAGCACTGATATCTCACCTAAGACATGACTGATAAAGGATGTACATAAATTTGTCTCAAAGTCTAGGTGCTCTGTAGAGGAGAAAGGAATTCAATATCAAATACATAAAAAATTCTCCATGATATATTTTCTTTAAGTGGTCATAATAATCATATATATATATATATATATATATATATATATATATATATATAGACAATATAATTTAATTTTTAAAATTAACCTTGAAAATTGTATATTTTCACTTATTTCTCCAAAACAAAATTTATTGAACTTTCTAAGTTTGTCACATTAAAATTTTCTTTCAATAGTACATATTACTAGATGTAATACCAAGCTATTTGTTTGTGATGTGGGATCTAAATTTAGTTCTTACACCTATATTAGTCATTCAGAGCCAAGTCTCCCAGTATTGCTCTCAAGATATTTATGTTGAAATGAGCAGGTACTACATTAAAAAACCCAATGGCCAATGTTTATCTTTATACTACAGTTTTGTTCTTTTATCAGTGTGTGATTAAGCAGAAAGGCATTATAGACTTCAGTGGTTAGGAGTGCCAGCTATATAGAGATACATATTGCTTGATTTCAAATTACAAATCTATTTCCCTTCTGTGTAACATTGAACGAGATATTTCATTAATCTATCTTGGTTTTTCTCATTTGATGGGATAAAAATATAACTAGCTAACTGTTAAGATCCAATTATAAGGGAAAAAAGCTGTAATCTCATAACTTAGATTTTAAGCTGTTTATCATTCTTTTGTATTTTGACCAATCTTGAATGCATAAGAGAATGGAGATACTATGCATGACCTGCAGGGCAATTCAATTTTACAAAATCTTTATGGAGCTTTCTGTGACTTGGTGGGAAAATACACACACACACAAACACACACATTCACACACTCATAGTATTCTAGGTTTTAATTTTTAATTTGGGCTTAAAGTGAATCATGGTCTTGGATTTTATTGATGTGGCCCATAAAAAATGATTTCGTGTATTGAATTATAATGTTTTGTTTGTCAATTTAAACAGCCATTTCTTGGAAAATCTCAGTATCTTTTGTGTCTCTGAGAAGCTTACTATCTTTGAAAATTAAAAGTTTTGAGCCAATAACATTCATTTTTACATGACTGACAGAATTTTTGGAACAAAATTTACAGCTCAGCCAAGAAAAACAGATAGAAGCTAATAGCTCAATTATCAATGCCTTTTTTCTGCTGTTGCTACTCCAACCTTGTCTTCAAACCCCAGTCATGAGACATTTGAGCACATTTCCCATAGACCTGGTGATACAGCCGATTATTCGTGTTGAGTTCTGTTCCCTCAAATATTGAAGTTTGAACATTAGAGAAGCACACTGAGGCAAGCATATAAAGTAAGATTTATTTCAAAAGGGGTAAGATAGACTTCTTCAGATATTCTCATATCCCAAGAAGCGAGGTGTTCTGCCCTTTTTATATGTCCTAGGCTTCCTTTGTTCTCTTGCCCTTTTCCCCTTATCTTTATCCTTCAGTGATTATACCCAAGAATGCTCCTTGGGATGGCTAAAATGTGGCAAACAGGTGGGCTGAAGGGGGAAGAGGGGGATGGAGCAGCCAAGGACACATTAACAACCTTAAAACTTGCTGTAGGGTGGGGCAATTCCTGGGACAGGTTACCTTAGCAACAGATTGGAGCAGGGGCAGGTTCTTGATAAGGGTGGGGGAAGGGATCTGAAGGAATTAAGATTTAATCTCTCAGGGGACAGTCTTCAACTTGTCTACTCATTCAGAATTGGCCTCCTTGATCCAACCTGACTCGATTTACCTATCTATACTGACTACCTGTCTAATTCTGGCTTCACTGGTATCCTCCATTGTCATTTAACATTTTATGATGTTTAAAGTGAGAATGATATTAAGTCCTTTCTGGAAAAAGGTAAGGGAGATACAGATAATATTCACACAGATAGACACACATATGTTTATCTATATACACATATATGTGTGATACACATATCAACATATAATACAAATGTACCATATAAATGTATACATGTATACTTGTGTATGTATATATTTTATATATATATATATATATATATATATATATATATATATATATATATGCATATATTGTGTGTGTATATGTATGTATGTATATATATGAATTTAACATTCTATGACCTCATGGAATTTCATGAGAAAAATCAAGAGAAGAAATATTGAAGAAGGTAGAGAAAAAATAAAATAAATTGTGTCTCTGAGCTTTTCAGCAATTTGGACTTACAGACTAATCTATGTTCAATGAATTACAACCTCATAGAATTAGTCACTTGTGAAATTTTTGTTAAATGATTCATTGAAATTTCAGTTAAATTTTAACCATCTAGCATCATTTTTACTTCATCTACCAAAGGTACATCTTCATTTTTTTCAGGAGAAAATGTAGTTTAATTTAAAATTAATCCTTAGAAACCAAACAAACAGACAAAAACAAAAGAAACAAAAAACAAAAACAAAAAAGCAACAACTTCAGAAGTTCTGAGCTTAGAGTAAAGGAGCATGGAGTCAAGAAAGCCCTGGAGTTCCATGTCTATAAATCCTTTGAATTCTGTACTTCTATATTTCTTAGTAGATTAAGAATTTTTAAGTATTAAGAATTAAGGTATGAACCCTGGTATCATGACACGTTATAAAGCTCAAATAAGAAATGCACAGGTAAGAAAATGTGTGCGATAGCTTTCTGTTATTACTTTTATTAGAAGACATTTTGACTGGTTAGACCACACTGAGAAGTTTCCCTTCTTCCCTCAGTTTCAGCCTATATTCACTTCCAGTTTAGAAATTAGAATCTTATATGATTACTTTAATTTTATGTGCATTTTCTTCCTGTATGCATATTTCCAATCTTATGTATGCAAATAATGTCGCCTGGACTAAGAACAATTAATCACCTCATAAATTCTGTTAAATAATTTAATGTGAATTAGAGCTACCCTTGAATCATTATTAGAGTCTCTAAAATCATATTTATTTTACAAAAGATTGCATTTTCTCTGTTTAACTTTATTAAGTCAAAACAAATCAAGTGTACTATCTTGTTAAGTTCCCTAGCTTTCAGAGGTCTTCTAATATTTTACCATTCACAGAAATGTTCTTGTGGCATATAATACAGCTAGTATGCATGAGCTAATCCAATATCTGAGCTATTACTGACATATCATAATATGATGGTATTTGAGTCCAATGGTATATGCTTGTAATACCAGTAACATAGGAATCTGAGGCAAGAGAATCACAAATTTAAGGTCGCCTTGGCAATTTGGGAGACACTGTCTCAAAATACAAAATAAAAAGGATTTGGGTTGTATTTCAATGGTAAAGAACTCCTGGTAAAATTCAAAGTACTACAAAAAAGCAAATCAAAATGAAACAAATACAAAAACAATATGATGACATGTGCAATTCTAATATTTTTTTTTTATACTTTCTGTTACCTACTCTCTTTCAAGGTCTCTTTGCTGGGGACCAAAGAGATTCTAGAAAAGGTAAATAATTAAAATCCTGTGAATTTATGGCAATAATAGTTTTAAAAGCAAATTTTTTATTTTTTAGTTCATTTTTATTGACCTGATGTAAGCTCTCGAGATGGCTATATTGGGATATATTGTTCCTTTTCTGAGATATATGTATGTATATACATACATATATCAGACCACACCTAGAAGTATATATGGCAGTTAAAAGGCACACATCTGTTATCAAGTATTGTTATATTTGATAAGTCATACTTTTTAAAGTGTTTTATAAATACTAATTCACTTAATCTTTATCATTAATCCTATACAGTAATTACTACAATTGTTTTCATCTTTATAAGACAAAGCTGAGGAATTAATCCATTTAATTCCCAATGGATTAAAAATTGGGAAACAGGAGGAACCAGTTATCAAATTTCAATGGCCACAATCTATGCTCTATTATATCTATAAAGTGGAGGACAACGATATGGAAGACTGATGCACAACTTTGAAAACTAACATTTTCTTATACCTGTAGAAAAAAAATGGAGAACTTTGCATAAGTAGCACTAAATATTTGTGGCAGATGACAATTCCATGTAGAAAAGGCAGTATAAGATTCAAATACAAGTTTTGAAGTTCTCATACTCCTCTATGCTCTTATTGATTTAAAATAATATCTTTATTGTCACAGATAAGGCATTGCATTATTTGTCCCATTCACTATCTCATGTTTTTTATCACTTGCTTCTTGCTCAGTGTGCTATGTATACTCTCTGCTTATTTTTGCTCAAAAGCATTAATATTATTTGTATGGAAAGGTCTTAAAATTCCAAGCATGATTTGCTACTTTCATCCTTCTTTCAGAAGAGCTCTCTTCTCTATCTATATCAATAGTTTTTACTTTGAAACAAACAACCCAAACCCAGAGGCTAACAATAATCATTGTGGGTTGGTGGAAGTCAATGATTTTCCTGGGTCCCTGCATGGCTCATATCTACTTATTCGCCAGCAGGCCTATTCTAACCTGGGTTTTTCCCGAGGAACTTAACAGGGGCAGTTCTGTTCCAGCAGTTTAACTCAGTTATATCCTTCCCATGAAATGTCAGAAAAATCAGAGAGAAAGCCCAGTTTCAAGTAACTTTCAAGGACACAATCATAATCAAAGGAAAAATAAATATGCTTTATCTCTTTATGGGAAGATATGCAAGTCATGTGGCCAAGGATGTGGAAGAAGACAGAAATGAAATGAAGTGTAGGGATATAAGTTATTATTATAAACTGACAATTTTTCTATTTTCTTTTCTAGTTTTCTTTTTACAAATGTTTTCATTAGTGCATTATATGTAATAGTGAGCTTCACTTTTACACAATTGTATATGCAAGAAATAAATGTGCTTATATTCAGTCAAAAGCATTTCCTATTTCCCTTTCCACCTCCTCCCCCACATTCTCCTTCCTCTACTTTAATGATTTTTCTTATATTTATTTATAGTTTTGTTTAATTAGTGATTTATAGATATCCACAATAAGAAAAATTCACTGTGGCATATTCATATATAAGCATCACATAATTTGGTCAATTTCATTTGGTAGTTCCTCCCTTTTCACATCACTCCTCCATTCCCCTTTATCTTCTTCCACAATTCCACAATTGCATTAATATCCCTTTAGACTTCACAGGATCCTCCCCTGTTGTGTAGCTTCTGCATATGAGAGAAAATATTCAACACTTGATTTTCTGAGTCTGACTTATTTCATTTTGCATGATCGTCTCCTGCTTCATCAATTTACCAGCAAATGCCATATTTTTTTTTCTTCAGCCACTGTAACTATTTGAATTTGTAAGCATATGTGTGTTTGTATATGACCAAATTTGTTCTCTCTGAGAATAGGGATTTCTTTAATTACCATCAGTGCAGAGTTTCTGGTAAATGTTCCAAGTTCAAGCTCAGCACTGTAGCACACACCTGTAATCCCAGTAACTCAGGAAACTGAGGCAGGAGGATCGCCAAGTGTGAGGCCATCCTCATCAACTTTGTGAGGTCCTAAGGAACTTAGTGAGAACCTGTCTCAAAATTTTTAAAATTTTGAAAAGAATTGGAGATGTAGCTCCATGATAAAACACCCCAAAAGTTAAATCCCTGGTATATGTGTATATATATATATTCACATACACACACACTCAACAAACTAATATTGGTTGGTGTATGAAATGCTTGATTTAATTCTAGTAAGTAATCAGATGAGAGCATTCATAATACAAATTAAAATAAATGTATTCAATTATTCTCTCTTAACTTATACCATAATAAACTAGATTTAGAAAACAAGCTTAAAGGTCAGTTAGGAGAAAGGATAATTTTTAAATTAACCTCTGCAATACTCAAGGTGAAGCACAGTGTCAGGAAGAGTAGAAATATGGGGAATAGTTAAAGATAAATGAATGAGCAAAATAATAATGGAACAAATCAAGGTGGTACAAATGCTATAGGTATGCTGACAATGAAACTTCCAATTTTTAATATTTCTCATTTGGATGTTGTTGTATGGTGTAGAAATGTATTGTCATTTTTAATTTTGAAAAGTCAAGTGCTTTGGCCAAGATCACATGACTAGGAAGAGATGGAGGCAGGATTTGAATATGTATTTTTCAAATCTGAAGCCATTTTCTTTAAAGAACACAGTTTTGGTATTTGAGAATTGCAGACATATGATGGGATACATTTATATATGTTTAAGACTCAAAAATAAAAAAAACACAGTGAATACTAGTGCACTGATCTGCTTGGGTTGCCATAACAAAATGACAGATGGGTGAATTAAACAGCACAAATTTATTTTATTACTGCTCTTAACATTAGAAGCCCCAGATAAAGATAGCCATATATTTGGTTTCTGGAGAGGATTCTCCTTGGGTTATTGGTAGTACTATTTTTTCTGTCCTCACATGGTTATTAAATGTGGTGTAGTAGAGAAAAATCTCATGCTTTCCTTAGAAGAACATGTGTCCTCAAAGTATTGGGGATAAACCTTATGAACTCATTTAACCTTAATTATCCTCCATAATACCTCTATAGCCAATAAAAGTATGTAGTCATATTTGGGGTGAGAACTTCAATCAACATAGGAAATTTTCAGGGGGATACAGTTCAGGCCTAAGAAGTGGAAACATAATTGATGGATCAAATCACAATATTTCAAAGACTTAAGTTGAAATTTTGGAAACATGCTTTAGTCCAGTGAAACATTTAGTGCATATTCATTCAGAATATTTCACTTTTTGCATACAGATCAAATGACCTTGCAAAATTATGTTTTAAACCTGAATTTGTAAATGAAATTTATAAAGTATTTTTTTCCTATATTTTATTCATTGGAAATGAATGACAGATACTTAAAATAGGCTGAGAGATTTTAGAATTCACTGAAAAGACTTGCTTTTCTTTTATGTTACAGGCCCAACAGCTTACTGATCTGGAACAAAAATTAGCTGTAGCCAAAAATGAACTAGAGAAAGCAGCTCTTGACAGGGTAAGTTTACATCTATGAGCCATCACACTTTGCTTTTTGAAAAAAAAAAATACTATAGTATGCTCATTGCTTTCTTTGATTTATTAATGCTGTTCCAGATGCTCTGCATATAAGACAGTTATAGAATTCATGAATATGTGATAGTCTCTATGGTCTCCATTTTTTTCCTTCTACAATATATTTACTGAAGTTTCAGGCTCTGTGAGTTCATGGCTTCGATTTTTAACTTATTGCTACATTTGTTATGTAACTCCATGAATAAACATATAGCACCAACTAAGATATTATGCATTAACATAACTCTGGATGAATGAGTTGTGAAGTAAATAGAAATAGTCATTGACATTCAATTGTTATAACTAGTTTTTAAAAAGGTCTTAGAATTTATGTACTGGGGAATATGCACAAGCACATTAAATGCATCAATGTTCATATTAAAAAGTGGGAGTAATTTAATTACTTATTTTTAGTAGAATTAATGTACAAAGTTCATATATTTTCTATAACGATATTTTGAAGGCAAAATATAAACTTAATGAATAAACCAACAATATATTTGTATCAACATTGATTCACATACAACATATAATGTTGAGTGAAAATTTTCAACATTATATGTACAGTATTTAACAATCATTCAAATACATGAACTATATGTTTTCTATTGTGTATCATAAAATCAGTTTAAAGGACAAGATATACATCAAATTCATAGAAGTAATCGCCTTTGGGAAAAGACTCAGTAAAATTTACTAGGGATGCTTGCAAGAAGCACTTTTCAATCTCAAATGTTTTGATTTTGAATAAATGAATGGATAAAGAAAAATAATATTTAATACATACAGATGCATACATGTATTTTTTATATATTACATACATGTGTTATATATGGAGGGGGATGTACATTTGAGGTATGCAACATATGTGTATATTACATTTATGTATATGTTACAATTTTTGTGTCATAAAATTATGTAAAATATTGTATGTAGCGCATGTAAATTATATAATTAATGCAATATTATTAAACATTTAATTAGGAATTCTATTCCCTTGATATTTGTTAATTTGTTCTGTAGAATCAGCAAAATAATTTTTTTAATTTTAAGAAAATATGTTCTGTTTTCAAGAGCGTTCTATTTTGTGATTAATTAGTAGTCATTTTATTGAGAAAATTAAGCAAGCAAAATTAATGCACTTATAAAAAATATATACAATATATTTATTTATACACAGTGTATTACTATAATTTTCCAAAGAAAGGAATGTGCCCCCTAATAACAAACTGGCTGGAAAATAGAAAGAAAATGGAATATTTAAATCTGGTTTTACCTTGAGCTTTGTTGATGTCTTTCATCAGCCACATGTTACTATGCCATGGTTTTGAAGGACCAGGCTAAGATTCCACTTCTCAGGGACTTTATTCATTTCCTCAGTATGATATGACCAAACAAAGTTGGCTATCACAGCTAAGATAGCCAAATTGTCAAACAGGATATCTAGGCAGTGTCCTTTAGAGGGGCTACTAAGAGCATTTGTGAGTGCTGATGATATTCCTTTATAAGGCTTAGACCTCTGGGATCAATTAACATTTGAATGAGTAATTTGTTATCTTAACAACCTAACTTTTTTATTACTGCTGTATTTTAAATTAATTTATCTAAATAATTAATAATTTTAGGGGAGTCTGCTATTCTGTGGAGAAGATAAAATATAATTTATGAAAACTCTAGTTTTGTAAAGTTTGTGTTAGTTCATAGAAAAGAAGTGTACACTCATATAGACTAATCTCTGACCATATCCAACTCATGCTACATAACATTACTTTGTAAAAAGGCATTTGAAACTATAGAATCAGTGAAATCAGAAATTCAGAGGCGTCATGTAAACTTAAAGTTCAAGTAGACCAACTTAAAACAAAAATTAAAAAAAAAAACCTTTGTCATTTCTACCACCATCTTTATAATACGTTTTAGTCCTAAAAAACATTGAATTCTTATGATCTTGACATTCTGTTAGTTTTTATCATATCTGGTTATTGGATCAAACTGATATTACATTTTTTTCTGATTTGATTTCACAGAAGCTTTTCAGTTAGTCATAAATTAATAGCATTAAAATGTTTTTTCTTGTGCTAGGTATTATGGGAAATAGAAAATATTTGATATCTGATTTTGACTCCCACATTTCTCATAATTTCCTGATCATGAACAATTAGTAAATAATTATATACTGAGTCATAAGACAATAGAATCACAGAAAATGTAAGTATACTTGGGTCACTTACAATGATATAGTCACAAAACCCTTCACTGGTACATTATAATTGGGCCTGTGTCATTAAACCCAGGGTTAAGGTAGAGTTGCTTCTTCATCTTTAGGTATGTTTTTTCCTTCTTCCCAATTTCATTCTCTTACATATGCATTTATGTACCCAGCCCATACCATGCCACAGTCTGGATTTAAGATGGGAGTCTGCATGTTGTATTGCTTAAATAATGATTCCCAGAATCTTTCTCCCTATCTTCAAACTAAAACTTTTTTTTTTTTTTTTTTTTTTTTTTTTTTTTTTTTTTTTTTTTGCTGAATTACCATGTTCAAATCCCTCAAACTCTTTAAATTTCTCTGGGATCAATAATACAAAGTACTTTATAAAGGTGATGGGAGATTTTTATGCATTAGAAAAGTAAAGTGCTTTGAACAATACCTATCACATGCAAAACAGTCATTATTATTATTAATGAATGAGCTCACAGAGCTTGTCTCTCTGTTAAAACAATTTCCCCCTTAACCATTAGGATTGAGTCACTCCTTTTATAGTGAACTATAAAAGTGTTTCATATTAGATGTTGAGTTCAACAAACCTCATGTAAGGTATGTATGAGGCACATAAACAGCAGTCATAAAATCAAATAGAAATGTTGCTTATTTCAAAATGGATAAAAACCAGTTTAATGAGATTGCTCTTCACCTCTCTCCATCATCTTTATATGAGACTTTTTATATTATTCAGGTGCCTATCTCCTAAGAATGGTATATCTTGGCTTTAATTAAATACCTCAAAAATATTATAAAAACATTTTCAAACTGAAACTTGGTCCTCCTGACATATATAGTAAAAAAAAAAAAGTCTCAGTTTACTATTCTAATATAAGCAGCAATAACCTCAAAATCTAAAAATCAACCTTGAGGTTCCAAACAATCAATTATTTATTTGGCAATATCTTATGAACTATGGTCATCTTTCACAACTGGGATATAAAAATGGCCATAAGGAATACAAATCCCTCAACCTTTCATACCAAAAAAAGTTTGGATAGCATCTGAGTCTCAGAAAATTTTACCTAGGAAATCATACATTAATACAGATAAGATTTACCTATATTCTCAGGACAAAGTTGTCAAAAGGAGAAATCTTTTTGCAAAAGCATAGTATTTGGCTTATAGCCAAATTACAAGAAATTGTTATTATTTGAATACATAAATGAAGACATGACTTACCAAATAAATAAACATATTTTCATAGTATTTTCCAAGGGACTTGGGGACTACTAGAGCACAGATCCAAATATTTTGAGTACTCCTGGGACTGTAGAGTTGATTTGTGTCAGAAATAAAGTTGAGTATACATAAGTTTCAACTCTTCATGGTCTTTCTGAAGCCAGCAGCTGATATTACACCCTGATCTTTCTGAGATTGTGTTTTTATGTACAAGAGTTAAGATGAGCATGAATAGTTATAAATTGTCATTACTCTGAGATTAGATAGTAGGAGAACCATTATATTTCTAGGATGTATTTCATTGTCCCCAAACAAAATGCATTTTTAGGAGAAAAGCACTAATATATATTCACATGAAATATTACTTTTTAACTTTCTCACCATCATAAGATCACATATAACAGTTATTTCTTATGAACTTTCCATAGGATATAGTACACATATAAGTATTTTTAATATCTGTGATAATAATATAATTGTATTACCAAATGTGCTGGATAAAATAGAAATATTTCATTATTTCCTCATGTTAATAGGGCATTAGCCTCTACATTCTGAAGGATTTTCTTTACTTTTTTTAATTACAAATATTTTTTCAGTTGAAAACTGATGCTGCAGAAAAGCTTCCAACCCTCAAAGATATTTCAAAACTTGATGAACTCATAAACACATATGCAAGAAAATAAATTGAAATGATGTAAAGGCTAAGTAAGGCATAATATTAGGAAAGGTAATAGTGGCTTTAAGGAAGGCATATTCTTAGAAAGGGTACTCAAGATCTGTTTCCTAAAAGATAAACTGTGAGTTAAGTATGTGAGCATTTTCAGTTAAATGTTCCAAAGTGGACCCTTGCGTAAGGCATCTGCAGCTGGGGATATTTGAGGGGCTATAAACAAAGGATACCAAGACAAGCAGAGGGGTATAGTTAAGAAATTTGTATCATAATAGCATATAGAAAAGTGGTTTGATGCAGTGAGTGCAAAGACAGCACAAACAAGATTGACTTTGGAAGAGAATAGGTTTTAGGATCTAGAGTAAATTACACTATATATGATGTACATCACAGTGCATTAAGGGACATCCTGTCCTAGCGAAATTTCAAAGTGAGCAGTAGCCTACAGCTTTAAGACAGACTTCAGTTAGCAGTATAAATGAAAATGCAATGACTTTTATATGTATTGTAAAATTGTTGGGTCCTGTTCATTGAACCTCATCGAGCCAAATATGAGTAATATCAACAACATGTCCTGTTAAACGTTAAGAGGCACTGATTAGGGGTCATATAGAAAGTGGTCAAATCAGGGCAGTTTGCTCGCAGAAATCCATAATCTTTGGCAAAAAATCCTGCAACACATTCAAGAAATTGTACCAAATTCCAGATGAAAGGTCTGATGCAGGCTTGTGACCCAAGGAAAGAAAACTAGAATGTAAAACATTAAGAATAGGTTAAAATATGAAGGAAAGCTAGCTTCCCAGAATGATAGAAAAAGGAAGAGGTGGAGAGCACATTTGATAATGTTTACATTGCTAACCTGGGGTTATTCTAGCAAGGTCAAGAGACCTGTGGAAACAGGTGAGTGCATCAATATTTAGGCACCCAAATTTAATGTATATGTGCATCCCTTTCAATGTTCCTTTAAAATTTTTGTTTTGCTCAAACAATATTTACTAAAGATCAATGTTTGAATCAGTTTATACTATTCATTAATTTTAGCAACTGAGTTCCATTATTGCTTACCTTTAGAGAGTTGTATATTATGTCAACATATACTTTAAAACTTCCATAGACCAAAGTTTTAAATAAATAGTGCTATGAGAAAACAAAATATGAGTACAGTGAGCACAACAAACATCATTGCTTCCTGCATAGTTAAGCATTCAAATTCAATATTTCAAAGCCATAAAATCTTTGGTTCTTGGTCAAGATATGTCTGATTCAGTCATTTTTTTTTCTTTTTCCCTGTCTCTTGTTAGCATGCAAAGGAGAAAATATATTTAAATTGCTCACAGCCATGTACATTATTTAGCTCCTGACATGGCATTCAATGCCATCATCTCCTAGTATGTCCCCAGAGAAGAAAAGGGTCAGTTGGGATTGCAACAAAAAACAAGTAGATCAGAAAATCTGATTATGACTTCTTTTCCACTTGTTTTTTTTAATAACTTGTAAATTTTCTTCACTAATGTACAGAAACACTACTTTCAAGTAACTTTTAAGTTTTTTATTTAAGATGTTTTTGAGACCCTGTAGTATCAGGGATTATGCTGAGTTCTGTCAAACATATACAAGAGTGCATATACTTAAAAATCACAATTATTGAAAAAAAATATGAAGAAAGCAAACAAAATCAGTTGTGGAAAATGATGGGGTGGAGAGAGGCAAGAATCTGGGTATTAGAGTAAATATAAAAAGGGATCAATTTGAATAAAACAGTTGAATTCATCATTGCCATCATTCAGCTCAGTCCCTCCCTCCATGCTCAGTTCATACTCCTCCATCCTAGTCCTTAGTAAGTTCAAATCTGAAGAATGAAATTCACAGGACAATGGAAACAAGAGTGAAAGGAACATAATTTATCTGAGTGTAAAAAATACAAACAGAACTCTCCCAGAGGCAAGAGGGTCCCCCGATAGAGGTTGCCCCTTAATAAGTTTTTATTTCATCTGAGACAACTTGACAGAGCACAAGTAATGAAAAGGAAATGCATGCATGTTCTATTTCTACTACATGGCCAGTTGCTTATATTACTGCCACTGCTGTCATGTTGTTTTTAATTTATTGTCATGGCCTAAAGAGAGTGATTTTTGAATTGCTATTCTATCAGTAAGAACTCTCATCTTAAAATAAATATTAACAAAAAGCAAAATGGCAAGCTTCAGAAAGGATCTACGTCAACTGTCCAGAAGTTGACCAACAGGGCTTTGTAGTAAGAAATAGGAAATAGGAGAGGATGCTAGATAAATATATATACCTGGCATGGTATATAACATAAAAGAATGCGCTGAGAGCTTGTCATATTCGAGAACACAGACCTTGTTTCTGCAATAATCTATGTGTGTGCTAAAAGGGTAACTCCACATGCATCAGCTCACCCTTGGGTTTTGGTTCCAGTGACTAATCTCTCTCCTCTCTCTCATAGTCCAAAGGCACCCTCCAGTGCTTCTAAATGGATATACATATGACACCAATTTATCTGGTCATGCCCCAAATTACTCCTTAGTTACTATAAGAATATCCCATTCATTTTTTTCCAAAATATTTATATATCTTCAGTTTAGTAACTGGGGATCTTTCTATTATTTGTGTTCAGATTTTTATTAATCCTGACATTTTAAAACTATTTTTAATAATTGATTGTTTGGATAGATAGGAGTTACAGATGGTCATCTATCTTAATCAGTTGCCCTTGTTTTCAAACCAGAAATCTTCCTGTGTGAAAGCACTGAATCTTCTTTTCTTCCATGTAAAATAGTAATAATAGTGTCATTTATATAGACACTTCAAAGCATAAAACTATTTCTTGTATATGAAAGGATGTGTAATATTTTGATATGTTTATATAAGACACAGGTAATATTAGCCCATCAGATTAAATTGTATTGCCAAAAAAAGTCCAGAAGAAATGAGAGTTCTATCAGAGACATTTTTTTTCCACTTATATGGGGAAATAGAACACATTTCAGGTAATCTGAGAAACACAGTGTCCTGCATTGTTAGGGAAGCAATTCTTAATAAAGAGGATTGATGCCAATAGAAAGATGGCATGTATCTAAAAAGGGCATCTAATTTCAGAATGACTTGAGTATATTTCCTTCTTAGGGATCTATCATGATTGAAATCATGACAATTCAAGAGGAAGAATAGAATGCAATCTGAATTTTGGTGTTGAAAATATGTCACTAAACACATTACCTCCTAGAAATAGACTGAACATGAATGAAAGAGAATGTCATAATGGAACCTATAAATTGGGATAATGAACCTATAAGTTGGGATATATGTTTGTGTGGGAAGTAAATGTAGGCTAGAAGAATGGAAGTGGAAAATTTTGACCAAAGCCATATGTAAAAATGCTAATGCCCCTCTCTCTTCTGTTTTTAGGAGTCACAGATGAAAGCAATGAAAGAGACTGTGCAACTCTGTTTGACATCAGTTTTCCGTGATCAACCTCCACCTTTGAGTCTAATCACAACAAATCCAGCTCAGATGTTATTTCCAACTAGGACAATTGCTGCTAAGATTCCAGATGAAAAGACAAAAAGCAAGGTACGTTTTATCAGAGCTTTGAAAAGTAATGTCAAGTACTGGACTGTCTTTATACTACATTCTATATGATCAACAGAGTGAGCCCAAGTAAGATATTCAATTTATTTAAAGTTTAGGAAGTATATGGAAGATCGTAACCAGTTTGTAAAGTCTCTGTAGTCACAAGGAGAGGGCTGGAAGACAGATTTCCTTTAGAGAGCCTATATGTTGGGCAGGACCAAATAATTGTTAAAATTAAAACAATGAAAGCAACAAAAATAATTTTAAATAAGTTAAAAGAAATATCTTGTATTGTATTACAATAAACAACACATATTTGATGCTGTCTTTGGGGGTATACATATCACCCTGACAAAAATATTCTATTATAGGGTAAGTCCACAGCTCTCAACAGTGACTGCACGTGAGAATTTTTTAAAATCCTGATACATAGGGTCTGACCCCAGTCCTATTTTTTTCAGATAGTTTTGAACAGAACACTAGCCATCAGTAATTCTTAACAGTTTCAGGGAATTTTAATGTTCAATCAAGTTTGGGAACAATGGACTCAAGTAATCCTTTCTCTAAACTCCCCCATTGCACTACAGTAGACAGAAAGAGAACATTTCACTGCTGCCCATTTTCATCTTGAGATACCTAGCCTTCTGGGTTTTACATGTGAATAAATCCAGACAGCCTGGAATTCCTGCTGGAAGAGGAGTTTTGTTTCAAGCAATATCTTTGAAAGAGTTGTCTTCCTGATCACGTATCACTTGTTATTAAAGGAGTGCCATTGTTATCAGTCTGACTTCTAATGCAATCCCTGAACCACCCAAGGACCACTGATGCCAATACTGAGTAACATGTTACACAGGGTGTTTTCTTAATTCTCATTTCTGAGATTGCCTGTGTTTGCATTGAAGGAGATAAATGAAATTTATAGTGTAGGGATAGAGAGATAGAAATAAGTAATGCTTATTTGCTTTATTAGAAGACTTATTTGTCTTCTAATATTGTGTTTTTTTATATTACTAGTCAATGTATACCTATACAAATTTACTCTATCTAATCTTATCATGAGGTATTAATATATTATTCTGTAAAATCTTTTAAAAAATAAGTATTTCTAATCCATTCTGTTATCATCTTTCATCTCATTTTATACTGAAGGAACTCTAAAATTTTTTAAGTCAATAGGTTTCTACTTATTTTTTCTGGGCCTTTCTCTAAAAACTCTAGCTTCAAAGAATTTGCTTACTTAACTCAGATAAGAAAACTAGATAATGCTATATTGCATTATGTTTTTCATGAAAAATCCTGGGTAAATCCCTTGCAATTGATCAAATGCATAGTTACCACACAATATCATCCACCCAACAGGAAGCCACACCCTGACTCCTCCTCCTGTTTCAGTCTAAGGCAGGAGGTGAATTTGAGGCTCCTCACACCTAATGACTTGGAAAAATAGCTTTGTAATTCTGAGGGTATATTAATTTGTTTCCATTTAAAATATATTTTCTTAAGCCCAGAATTAAAACTGGGCTACTTATGACCCTCAATGTGTGAAGAATATTACTGATTGTGCCTTTAACCGATTTTCTAGGAATAAATGTTTTTTTTCCATCATTGAAGTAAATAAATATATATTGTTTCTTTTGGCTTACCATGAAAAACAAAAGTAAGGATTTAAATGAGCCTGGTTTGGAGATTGCTCATTTCTCAAAAAAACAGTAACAGGAAAAATCCAATTATTTAAGATGAAATTCAATAAATCCAAGTTAATGTACTAGAGAATATCTTATAACATTGCATTAAAAGCTTGTCTGGGGTTTATGTTTTACCATATTCTTTATCTTTTTAGTAGTGACAGAAATTATATTTTATGTATGTATGGGCCTTAATCTCTATACAAGCACTTCACAGGTGATATATTTTAAAATCTTTAATAATAAAATGTGTTGTGGATGTGTATTAAAAAATAGCTCTTCAGTCATGAAATGATATTTTTTTATCTCTACATACAAAAACTAACTTCTACCTAGGTAAGGCCTCCACTACGGGGCTGCATTTCCACCCTAAAGTCAGGGAAACCTTCAGAGAAGACTAATTTTATTTGTCCCTTTAAGTTGTTTGATAGCCACAACACATCATTACCCTGTGTTTCTGTTTAATCAAGTTTATTGGCTTCTTTTCCAACATTGTGTTTTCTATAGTTGTTATGTCTGCTTCTCTAATTTGAATGAATTTTTTCTTCTCTTATAACTTAGCCTTATTTTTCTCCTCTGATGGCAGGGTTTACTACCCTCCGTTTGGTCATACCTTGAATGCAGGGATTTCTGCATATACTTTTCCCTTTAAGGAAGATGATTGTGCTTTGTTTATCTATCTGCTTGACATTTTTCAGTGTCCAAAGTCTTTAGAGAATCCATTTGAAATGGCATTTATTGTATGTCCCTCTCCTTTCTAGACATTTTCTTTATTTGAAACTTAGAAGAATATAATTTACTGAGTGCTTATTAATCGCTTTGTGTTCAACTATATTGTTTTCTATCTATATACCAAGACTATGTTAATAACTGGGGAAGCAAATTTGAAATGACATGGTTCTGATCTTTTGGTGATTGCAGTCTAATTCTTTATAGAGAAATCAAAAAAATACAGTCCTGTTCTTAATAAGAGACCAGTAAATTTTTTTCATTTTTATTTGTTGTTGGTATTTAGAATTCTATATTCCAAATAGTTTTGATTAAAGATAAATACTAGGTTCCTAATGCACATGAGAGGATGTATTTGTAATTTCTTTGTTAAGATACAGTGTATGTTATGTGGATAATGTTTCTAAAAACTGGTAGATGGAAAGGATTAAATTATGAAATCTGATTTTCATTCTGCATAAAAGGGTCCTAACTAGAGTAGAAACAAACAAATAAGTGACAATTGGTTTCATTAATCCATGCAGCACATGGTTGTGACATGGCTATAAGACAAAAATTAACAATGGGATTCCAGACGTTATTAAGGCATAAAACTGACATGACCTAATGATTAAGAGGGGTATATGGGAGGGATTCAAGATGGTGGGCCAGAAGGAGGCAGCATTCTGTGTAGCTCTGGGACCTGGGTCTCAACTAGTAGGAACACTGCTTGTCTGAGAGTCATAGAGGACCCCTACATAGCTGCTCTCTCACAGAAATCATGGCCTCAGCATTAGAGCAGGACTCCCCAGGCCTGACACCCAGATCCCAAAGTTCTAGCCCACACAGGGTTCAAGTGCCTTAGCAGGATCACCACATCAGCACCACTGCAGAACTCCCAGACCCCACTCTGTTCCCATGTAGGACACTCATCTGCTACCCACCCACAGGAACTCCAGCTGCCACTCCTGTGTGGAATCCCATCTACCAACATAGGGCTCCCCCAAGTCAACTGTGTTTTACAAACTTGCAGCTACTGTCATAATCCTCCATGCACAGAAGTCTGCCTGCACATGGGGAAATCTCAAAAGCTCTGAAGACAGCCCAAAGCCACAATACTGAATGCCACAGAGCTCATCTTTGAACACAATGCACAACACCACTGCCCGGCTCTCCCTACCTGACACTCCAGTGCTGGAAGTGGCCCATCTCCATCTTGGGTCGCCTTCCTCACCATCTTTGGTGGGGCAGCTCCCAGATTGGAATTCCAGCTGTCCAGGTACCTGGTTTCCAACTCGCCTCTCTTCCCAGTGGCTGGTAACCTGGCACAGTAACTGCCCAACACAAAACAGCTCTCAGTGGGACAGGTGTGCAGTGCAACCAAGGTACTGCCCATGGAAGCCCAGGTGAGATAGGTCACTTAATTGGGAACTGTTAAGAGAGAGGGAGACTTTCAAAAGTGTGGAAACTAACAGAGAGACCAGAAATTGGGAAATCTTTAGGCAAGATGGGAAAATAGGACTGGGCACTCAAGTCATAAGAGTGGACCCCAAAAGAGACCCTTAAGGTGCAGTCTCCCTGCAGGGACTGGCAGGTGCCACACCTCACTTCCAAGTGTCCTGCACCAGGAAAGGCTTTCCTACCATGCTTACCTCCACCATCCTAAGGGCTGAGATACCAGCTAACAAGAGATGACCCCACCTATTGGGTAAGAAGGGAAGCAGGAAAGATAATGATATCCAACCAAAACAATTAACAATCCTGGTTTCTTCCATTGAGATTTTTTTTTTTCTTTTTCTTCTCCTCCTCTATCCTCCTGACCTCACATCCCCAACATATGTGAAACCAAGTACTTTGCATAAATTAGGATTTTTGAGGACTGGGACACCTGAATAATATATAATAATTGTGTTGTATATGCCCTTTCTTTTTCTTTTTACTCAAATTTTTACTATTTTAACATCCTTTATTTTTTGGAATACATATGTGTGTTTGTTTTATGTATCTACTGTCTTCCCATGTAGTTGTCTACCCCAAATTACTTCCTGTCCCTGCCACTAACCCTCTCCATGAGATTTCTCTTTCACACTTCCTAAGATATACAAACTCTATATCCTCACATCCTGCCTCCACAGCATATAATCCTATGCTTCACCTCCATTTCATTGTCCACCTTCAGAAACTGTAAACACTTTTACAAACTTGCTGGTTATATTATAGATAAAAATCAAATTTGAATTCAACATTTCTGTACATTGTGACCAAACTGTAAACGTTTAATAACAATGAATTGTTTATAAGTGGTATATTGTTTATATTGGGATCTGTTAATATTGTTCTTCCCCACAAAGGAGAGGTATTAGAACCCTACAGGATTACTATAGGCCTACAGGGTAAAAACAATAACACGTCAGACCTGCCGAGCTAGAAGTGAAGACACATGAGCAACATAAAAAGACAAGGGAAGAAAGTGCCCTAACCAAATCAATATACCACATATTGGAATTCATGGCCAGCACAGCAGAAGAAATGACAGAGAAGGAGTTCAGGATGTACATAATTGAAATGTTCAGTGAATTAAAGGATGATATAACACAGCAAATACATGCAGCAAAAGATTATTTCAACAAAGAGCTTATAAAAAAATAGGAAGCAAAAGATTATTTCAATAGGGAGACAGAGGTTCTAAAACAAACAAACAAACAAACAACAAAAACCCAGAAATCCTTGAAATTAAAGAAATAATAAACAAAATTAAAAACACAATTGAAAGCATTACCAACAGATTAGAATACTTGGAAGACAGGACCTCAGACAATGAAGACAAAATATATAATCTTGAAAAAAATGTAGATCACATAGTGAAAATGGTAAGAAATCATGAGAGGAACATTCAAGAAATATAGTAGAGCATAAAAATACCACATTTAAGGGTTATTAGAATAGAGGAAGGCATAGTGTTTTAAACCAAAGGATTAAAAAGCTTATTCAATGAAATGATACCAGAAAATTTCCAAACATGAAGAATTAATTGGAAAACCAAATTCAAGAAGCTTACAGGATGCCAATGTACAAATTTACCACAGATCCACACCAAGTCACATTAAAATGAAAATGCCCAAAATACAGAATAAGGAGAGAATATTAAAAGCCACAATAGAAAGGAATCAGATTACATATAGATGGAAACCAACTTGGATAATTACAGATTTTCCAATCCAGACCCTGAAAGCTAGAAGATCCTAGCACTACATATATCAAGGTCTGAAAGAAAATGGATGCCAACCAATCAGCTTCTATCCAACCTCAGACAATGAAGACAAAATATATAATCTTGAAAAAATTAAGCTTTAGATTTGATGATGAAATAAAAACTTTCAATGATAAACAAAAGTTAGAAGAATTTATAGCTAAAAAACCAGCACTACAAAATGTCCTTGATAAAATACCCATTGAAGGAAAAATGGAAAACAACAATGAAAATCAGCATGGGGAGGTATTACACTAAAGGAAAAAATAATCAAAGGAGAAACCAAGTCAAGTTAAATAACAAAAATAAACAAAAATGTCTGGGAATAAAAATCATATCTCAATAATAACCCTTAATGTTAATGGCCTAAACTAACCAATTGAAAGACATAGGCTAACAGATTGGATTAATAAAAAAGAAGCAACAATATGCTGCCTCCAACAGACTCACCTAGGAAAAGACATACAGGGACTGAAGTAAAAGGTTGGGGAAAATCATACCACTCACATGGACTGTGGAAATAAACAGGGGTTTCCATTCTCATATCATATAAAGTAGACTTCAAGCCAAAGTTAATTAAAAGGAATAAAAAAGGACACTTTATACCATTCAAGGGAACCATATACCAAGAACATATAACACTAATATATATATATATATATATATATATATATATATATATATATATATATATATTAGTGTTATATGTTATATATATATATATATATATATATATATATATATATATATATATTAGTGTTATATGTTATATATATATATACCCTCCTTATATCAGAGAAAATATTCGGCATTTTTTTGTGGGGAGGGATTGGCTAACTTCACTTAGCATTATCTTCTCCATTGCTGTCCATTTACCTGCAAATGTCATGATTTTTTTTCTCTTTTATTGCAGAGTAAAATTCCATTGTATATATATGCCACATTTTTTTAATCCATTCATCCACTGAAGGGCATCAAGGTTGGCTCCACAGTTTAGTTACTGTGAATTGTGCTGCTATAAACACTGATGTGGCTGTGTCCCTATAGTATACTGTTTTTAAGTCCTTTGGATATATATAGTCCAAGGAGAGGGAAGGCTGGGTCAAATGGTGGTTCCATTTCCAGGTTTCCAAGGAATCTCCATACTGCTTTCCATATTGGCTGCACCAATTTGTAGTCCCACCAGCAATGTATGAGTGTACCTTTTTCCCCACATCCTCCTCAACATTTATTGTTGTTTGTCTTCATAATAGCTGCCATTCTGACTGGAGTGAGATGGTATCTTAGAGTAGTTTTTATTTGAATTTCTCTAATTGCTAGAATGATGAACATTTTTTTTTCATATGGGAAGGGGAAAATGTGAGGAATAGATGAATTGTAGATAGGGAAGAGGGGTGGCAGGGGAAGGGGCAGGGGATTAACAAGGATGGTGGAATATGATGGTCATCATTATCCATTACATATATGAAGACATGAATTGGTGTGAACACAGTTTTTATAGAAACAGAGGTATGAAAATTTTTTCTATATGTGTAAGAAGAAGTGTGATGCATTTTGCTGTCATGTATTTAAAAAATAAAACCAATAATAAAAAATAAAATAAATAAATTTATATATATATATATAAATATTATATATATATATATATATATATATATTATATATATATATATATATATATATATAAATTTGATATATATATCAAACATTGAAGCATCTATGTTTGTCAAACAAATTCTTTTCAAGCTCAAGAGTCAAACTGACCACAGCACAATAATCTTGAGTAACTTTAACACACCCTTTTCACCAATGGATAGATCTTCCACAAAAAAGTTGAAGTTGACCCAAAAAACTTTAGAATTCAAAAATACAATCAATAAATTAGACTTAACTAACATATATAGAATATTTCACCCTTCAACAAGTGAATGCACAGCATATGGATCCTTACCTAAAATAGACCATATAATATGTTACAAAAACTCTTAGCAAATACAAAAAAGTAGAGATACTACCCTGCATTTTATCAGATCATAATGGAATGAAATTAGAAATCAATGACAAAATAAAAAAAAAATTACTCCAACACCTAGAGACTAAAGAATATGCTAATGAATGAACAATGGGTCGCAAAAGACATCAAAAAGGAGATTTAAAAATTCTGAAAGGTAAATGCGAACATAGGCACAAAATATCTAAATCTCTGGGACACTATGAAAGCAGTAATAAGAGGAAAGTTCATTACATGGAGTTCATTCCTTAAAAGAAGAAAAAGTCAACAAATAAATTACCTAACATTACATCTCAAAGCCCTAGAAAGAGAAGAACAAATCAACACCAAAAGCATTAGAAGACAGAAAAATAATTAAAATTAGAGCTGAAATCAATGAAATAAAAACAAAGAAATAATTGAAAATTTGACAAAACAAAAAGTTAGTTCTTTGAAAAAATAAATAAAATTGACAGACTTTTAGCTACTTTCAGAGAAGAAGAGAAAAAACTCAGATTACTAACATACATAATGAAAAGAGAAATATTACAATAGACACTGCAGAAATACAGAAGATAATTAGAAATTATTTTGAAAGCTTGTACTCCAATAAAATAAAAAAAAATTTGAAGGCATTAACAAATTTCTTAAGTCATGTGATTTGCCCAAATTGAATTAGGGTGATATACACAATTTAAACAAACCAATATCAGGCAATGAAATGGAAGGCACCATCAGAAGACAACCAACAAAGAAACAAGACCTTTAAAGAAGAACTAATACCAATACTCTTCAAATTATTTCAGGAAATAGAGAAAGAGGGAGCAATTCCAAACTGATTCTATGATGCCAATATCACCCTGATTCCAAAACCGGGCAAAGACACATTAAAGAAAGAAAACTTCAGACCAATATCTCAAACAAACATAGATGCAAAAATTCTCAATAAAATCCTGGCACATAGAACACAAAAACATATCAAAAAGATAGTGCACCACATAAAGTGGGGTTCATCCCAGGGATGCAAGTTTGGTTTAACATACAGAAATCAAAAAATGGAATTCATCACATCAATAGACTTAAAGATCAGAACCATATAATTAACTAAATAGATACAGAAAAAGCATTCAACAAAGTAGAGCACACTTTCATGTTCAAAACTCTAGAAAAACTAGGGATAACAGGAACTTATTGCAACATCCTAAAGGCTATCTGTGCAAAGCCCCAGGCCAACATCATTCTAAATGGAGAAAAATTGAAAACATTCCCTCTAAAAACTGGAACAAGACAGGGATACCCTCTTTCAGCACTTCTACTTCACATAGTTCTTGAAACACTGGCTAGAACAATTAGACAGACATAAAATATTAAAGGGATACAGTTAGGAAAAGAAATCAAATTAGCACTATTTGCTGATAATATGATTATATACCTAGAAGACTCAAAGCAAAGTAGTAGGGTATAAAATCAACACCCACAAATCAAAGGTATTCCTGTATATCAGTAACAAATCCTCTGAAAGGGAAATGAGAAAAACTACCCCATTTACAATAGCCTCAGAAAAATAAAATACTTGATAATTGACTTAAAGAAAGAGGTGAAAGACTACAGAACCCTAAAGAAAGAAATCAAAGAAGATCTTAGAAGATGGAAAGATCTACCTTGCTATACAGTGAAAACTACAGAACCTAAAGAAAGAAATCAAAGAAGACCTTAGAAGATGGAAAGATCTAACTTGCTCTTAGATAGGCAGAATTAATATTATCAAAATGACCATACTACCAAAGCACTATACAATTTATTGTGGTTCCGATCAAAACCCCAATGGCATTCTTCATAGGAATATAAAAAACAGTCATGAAATTCATCTGGAAAAATAAGAGACCAGAATAGGTAAAGCATCCTTAGCATGAAGAGTGAAGCAGGTGGCATCACTATATCAGACTTAAACTATACTACAGAGCAATAGTGATAAAAACAGCATGTTATTGGTACCAAAACAGACTGGTAGACCAATGGTATAGAATAGAGAACACAGAGATGAACCCACAAAATTACAATTATCATATTTTAGACAAAGTCCCTAAAAGCATCCATTGGAGAAAATATAGCCTCTTCCACAAATTATGTTGGGAAAATTGAAATCCATATGCAACCAATGAAATTAAACCCCTTTCTCTCACCACTCACAAAACTGAACTCAAAGTGGATCAAGGACCTAGGAATTAAACCAAAGACCATAGAAGAAAAAGTAGGCCCTGATCTCCATCATGTTGGATTAGGTCCCAACTTCCTTAGCAAGACTCCTATAGCACAAGAATTAAAATCAAGAATCAATAAATGGGATGTATTCAAACTAAAAAGTTTTTTTCTCAGCAAAAGAAACAATCTGTGAGGTTAATAGAGAACCTACATCTTGAGAAGAAATTTTTACCCTTCACACATTAGATAGAACACTAATCTTTAGAGCATATAAAGAACTCAAAAAGCTAAATACCAAAAAACAAATAGCCCAATCAATAAATGGGCCAAAAAATAAACATACAGCTCTCAGAAGATGATGTACAATCAACAAATATATGAAAAAAGTATTCATCATCTCTAGCAATTAGAGAAATGCAAATCAAAACTACTCTAAGATTTTATCTCACTCTAGTCAGCATGGCAGCTATTAAAAATATAAACAGCAAGAAGTGTTGGTGAGGATGTGGCAAAAATGGCTCACTAATACATTCCTAGTGGGACTGCAAATTGGTGCAGCCAATCAGGAAAGCAGTATGGGGATACCTTGGAAAAATAGGAATGGAATCACCGTTTGACCCAGCTATCCATCTCCTAGGTTTATATCCAAAGGACTTAAAAACAGCATACTATAGAGACACAGCCACATCAATGTTTATAGCAGCACAATTCACAATAGCTAATATTATGACTTTTGGATTTATATAGTGGAAATACTATATAAGGGTGTGTATTTTGTTCCATCTCATTTTTTGTGACATCTCATTATTAGACTGAAATTCTAGTATTTATCACATAGAATTTAACATATAGTAAAAATCAGTATCCTATAAAATAGAGAACTAGTGGACAGCATGTTCCTTTGTGTGCAAAATATTTAAGATCTGTCTACTGGACATCATGATCAATATAAAAACATCAATATCAACATATTCAGATTTTTTTCTTCTAATCTTTACATGGCAGAGCTAGATGCATAAATATGCATCTAGATGCACACAGAAAAAGCAAAATAATTATTAAACAAAAAAAGTTTATTTAATTAACCACATTTTAAAGAATAATTAATCCTTACATATCAACAATAATACTTGAACTGATTATATATGATATTAAATGTGATTCCATCTAATTCAGAAAATAGATGAATGTAGGAGAAAAACCAGAAGGCTATTACCAAGAATTCTATCATTTTTAGATGAAAGTATATGAATTAGTGCCACAGTAATATATTTGATATTTACAGTTGTAAATTGAAATCTAAAATGTAAATTGAAAACTCCAATAAAAATTAAAAACTGCAATATATATAAGTGAAGATTAAAACTAAAATTAGAATATAATTATAGAATTTAATAATGCAATATATTAGGCTGAATAAGTAAAAATTTCCTTTTTCCTATTTTCTAATTTTGATAATTTGTTCAAATTATTTAATATTTCTGAAAAAAAACTCATTTATCTAACTCTTAAATGAAGAAAATAATAGTGCAGCCTCAGACAATTTTTGTAGAAATCAAATATGAAAATTCATATATAACATCAGCATAGGTGGCATTGCAGGACACTGAGAGCAGTCCATAAATATATGAAATATTATGATATTCAAAATGCAAATAACACCATGAAAACAATGTAAAGAAAGTTTTAAATGGAATATTTAATTATAAATAAAACTATATTGCTTACTTCATTTTGGTTTTCATGTATGAGTATACATCTATTCAAAAATACAACTTTAATATTTTATCACAAAACAATGCACAATTTTTACAATGCATTTAATGCAAGGCATCATTATAGTGATTGCCATAAAGAAAGAAAAAGGTGAAAGAAAGCAGGAATGAGAAGTGATTCACATAAGTAATACAATTTATAAAAGTGTAATTGTGCTATGAAAATCCATATATCACCATGTTCCAGGATACTACTATTTTCTCTCTGACTTGATCCTTCTTTCTATGCAACTCACTACCTTGGGCTCTGCTGAATTTTCCATTGTTGTAGGTTACCTGCTGTATCTACTTAATTGAACAAAGATGATTTTTAATTTTTTAAAAAATCTTTTAAAAAGTACTAAAGTTATTCTAGGGTAGAACAGAACTGAGATTATAGACATCAAAGTAAAAATAACATTCTTATTGGCAAAATGTTGGTTTATATTTCCTTCTTTTCTGAATAAGAAGAAGGAAGGGAGGGAGGAAGAGGTGGGTAGGAGGATGAGGTGGAGGGAGAAGAAGAAGAGGAAGAAGAAAAAGGAAAAGAAAAACCTAATGCAAAGTAATTAATAATAACTCTCAACAGTGCACCTGAAATCATCATGGACCAAAATTCTCAATTGACTGCACTTTCTTATTATTGGGTACTTCAGAAATGTTCATATTGGGTTTCAATCCTTCCATTTCTGACACAGCCCAGCAGAAGTACAGGAAAATTTGGGATTATTCAAAGATGTTACTATTCAAATTTGCAGCCAAGACAGAGATCCTTATTCTAGGAACAATAAAGGATTCTAAGTGTTGTAAATATGCTCTTTCCTCCTGATTTTCCTACTTGGAGAAGAGATTTCTCAACTAGCTCTCAAATGATCAGTTTCAGAAAGTTATTTCTTCCTACTTGCTGTCTGTCATTAGCTAACCATTTAGTTATCCCCAACATCTACAGTCAATTGGCATTTTTTCCATTCTACAAACATATATTTTATATCATTTATGTCCAGACTCAATGGGAGGATAAAAATGAAGACATGACTCTAAAACATCTTTTTAACATATGATATTTCACATAAGAAATTTTATTTGGATTCCATTTTGCCATACAAGTCTTAATGCTTTTTAATTACTCAGCAGATTGGACCTTATTCTGTCACTGTATGTTACATGTTGCTATAATAGCATATGTATATGCACATGAATATTTCAAGACATACTATAAATCATAAAATGTAAATTTAGAGTAGTAAATATAAATACTAAATCTGACAGGATTCTATGATATTTAAAAAACAGTTTTAGAAGTGTGTACCCAGAAATGGTTTAAAACTTAATCCTCATAAGCTTTCATTTATTCATTATTTTTGGTACATATATAATGAGAAAGTTAGTTATGGAACTTAAGTACTTAGGTAGCTCTACAAATGTTAATATAGAGACATTTCAAAGACTATTTGCTATCAACTAGCAGATGTAATTCATTTAATCCTTCTACAATTAAAATAAATTGGAACAATACATCCTTTGTGAAAATATTATCTTATGCAAATCCAGAAGTTATATTTATATTCAGGGAAAACCTTATTACTATGTATCATCTCTATCATGAGAGAATGTTTACCAGCTTCCGTTTTATTTTCATGTTCTGTTTAGAATCTATTATACCTTCTTAAATAATAATGACATGCATACTATCCGTCCTATAGCAAAAGCAACACTTAGTAATTTTTAAGGTTTTTTAGATAAGTTTCTGCATATAACTGGAGACCAAACATCACCTCAACTGAATGTGTATAAGGGGAATTTTGACTTTGACATGAAGTTCTTGTCAAACTGTTCGCTTTCTGTAGAGTAACTAAATATATTTAATCCTAAAAACTACATGTCCAACATATCTAATTTCCTTGAAAATTTGCTAAAGAATAGGACATCTAAAAGTAATTTAATCAACTTATTATGGCCATTTTATATTGTCAGTATATTCTCCTTAAAGTATCTACTCATTCTTTTATTTTTATGTTTGGAAACCACTGGGAATCTCCCAAAAGTTTTTAAACAATGGAAACCAGACCAAATTACAGTTTTAAGAAGATAATTTCAGCAGTTTTAATAGAGGAGAGGATAACCATGACAAAATATTAAAAGCAGACAAAATTATTAGAAAAAATTAAATATTCCCGGTGAGAGAAAGTTGAGTGATGGGGATGAAGGAGAAGGGTGGACTTAAGAAATTCAAAGACATAAAAATCGGATGAGCCTGTGAGGAAGTAGAAATGAGGAAACCATGTGATTATTTTAAAGAAGCTTTCTGGGAGAGGAAGGGAGTGGAAAAATGCAATGCGGGCTTCTGTGTTGCATGAACGTGATTGTGTGCCTTGTTAGTAATGGAGAGAGAGATGAAAATATTTTGAAAACACCAATCACATATTGAGTTAGGCATGGAAGAAGAGGTGTGGCAACTTCCAAGACAGGAGATAAGTTGACAAGATAGAGAGAGGCATGGATCAAATTTTCTGCAGATGAGAAGGGAGTTCTTAATCTGTGATATCGAATCACCTAATGCTTAGCTACTAAAATTAGGGCTTTAATGACTCTGGAGAAGTCTTTGGTGATACTACACAAATGCCTGAAAAACTATAATTGCACACACTAACACCAATTTCTAAATCCTCTCTATAGTACTCCTGTGAGTATCCTGCTTTGTTTTCCAATCATATGGGGAAATTATCAAAGAATACATTTTCTAAATTACCTCAGGAGAGACTGTTTGGAAAGATGAGGTGCAATGAAATGGAGTAGTGATTCAAACAAAAATTACCAAGATAAAAGCCAAAATGATAACAAAATAAAAACTAAAATTTATAATAAATTCCAAAAGAAATATATGCATGTGTATTCAAGCAAATTTAATTTGAAAATAAAATACACTATGAGAAGAAGTCTCCTAGAATTTACCTGTGACTCATATAGTAATATTCTCTCTTTAGAGATAGGCTCAGCTTCTATTTTTTTTTTACTTGAATAACATAATGATACATGTAGAGAAAAAGAAAAAAAATTGTTGGGGTTGTAGGCTTATGCTGATTTCTGATAGGTTCTAAAAGACATTGGGAATCTAAATTAGATAAGTAACTGATTATGACATTTTCTCCCTTTAATTCTACTGACCTGGAGTACTTTGTCAGAATCTGTGCCTAAATATCAGCTAATCAGTGCCAAGATTCTTGTGTGAGAACACAATTTGGAATTCAGCAAACCAAGTGAAAATCCTGATTTTTGCCTATTAGTCAATGCAAGTGAGACCTAAATAATTATACTACAGATTTTGATTATTACTTTGCAAAGCAGAGCTAACAATACAACATTTCTAATAAATAAAAATGTAGATGTGTTCAGTCTATAACATGATACCACATATGTAGAATGTCCAGTGTTTAAGAGTATGGACTTTAAAAGGCTAACTGACTGGGTTTGAATCTGTTTTCTCACACTCCATTCAATGATGTAATATAGTAGAGATGACTTTTTGAACTATTTCTCACCATTAATATGGAAATAATAGTGCTATTTTCTTCAAAGGACTGTGTTGAGATAAATTGAATATTACTAGTTTCAAACTTACTTGGTTTAATAAAATAAGGTTGTGTGACCATCTTTGGGGATACATTCATCAAAAACTCTGTAAACGACATTTGACAATAAGCAAATATATGAACATTCTTCAAAAGTATTTATACAATAATATTTCCAAAAGCAATAGGAAATATAAGATCTTTGTATTTTCCAAAAGTAATTATATTCTTAGTGCTAGAACTTATGAAAGATCAGAGAATTATTTATCATTTCATCTAACTTCACTGTACTGTGTCTTGACTGGAAAGTTACATGCATCATAGAAGATTAGAAAAATTGATCTTGTTTTTCATCAGTATATGGAATGTGTTGATATTCAGGCTATAATGAAATCATAAACAGGATGTTGGATTTCCCTTCAGTGCTTGTAATAAATGTTCATATGACATATATGAACATTTATGTTCATGGCAGTCTTTCACATTTTCTTTATGAAAGCAAGAACAATTTCTGAGTGTCTATAAGTGAGTGTATAGAAATTATTACCTAAATTATACACTAAGAGAAAAACTATCTCTTTTTGAAGGATACTGTATTGCTTTTTTTTGAAGTGTAAGCATATATGCTTATAATTTTCAGTTTCCTGCTGATTATGCTTCTTGTATGATAAGAGATAAGAACTCAAATAGGAATGGGAAGATGGCGGCGAAGGGAATGCATTACCCCCGTGTACCGCGTCACTGTGTGGGAGCATGACGAGTTAGAAAGGCTAAAAGCTATCTTGTTAGGAATTTCCAGCAAAATTGGGGTGCTCCAAAACCTAGAGGAAGGATTTCCATCGCACGAGGATCAGCTACGGGGGCTCAAACGCGAGAGATTTGTCCGCACGGAGGGTCACGCTGCTTATTCAGCAAATCGCCCCGCAGCTAGAGTCTGCGGCGCGCGCTGGGAAAAGAGGAGATAGCAACACAAAGATACAGCGCTGCAGTTTCCGCGAGCTTCTGCCAACTGTGCAATCACCGTACTAAGTGCTGAATTCTGGGTTTGAGATGGGGGAAGGAAGCGGTCCAATTCAGTTCTCCACACCGGTCAGACCACAGAGGAAGCCAGCGGCCACCATCTTGGAGAGCTAACGTCACCATCCCTGTTTTCGACTGATCCCAGCTCATTCAGCAATAGAACAGGTAATTTCAGGCTGCCATTTGCCTGCGGCTCGCAGACAACTTACTCAGGCTCAGTGCTAATTAACCCGCGGAAACTGCTTCTTGGAGCCTGCTCCTATCAGAACATACACCGAGCACGGAGCAGCCGAATTCCAGCTCCCGGAACTGCTCTGGCCCAGGGCTAAAGAATCCACGGAAACTGCTTCTCGGTCCGGGTCCTACTGAATACTGTGGAGGTAAATACCAACGGAGCCTTCATAGGCAGTGGCAACAGGACTGAGACGGGGCTTGTGAGGGACGGTCAGGACTCACCCGTTGCTTTGGTCACCCGGCAAAGGGAATGAAATGCTGCCATTCTCATGGGATACCAACATGGCAGAGATCTGATGTCATCAGAAAGCGGTGGAGGAGAGAACTTCATCGATACCAGCGGCGACAGAAACAGTCGGTCTCCTGGTAAAGAAAGTGAGTCACAAACACCCGAGTCTCTCTCACTTTATCATCAAGCCAGAGGGGCAGAGCAGAGCCGCCGCCCGCGTGCGGAATAGGCCCAGCGGTCTGCGGCTGTGGTAGACAAGTCACACCAATTGGAGGAGGGGCAGAGCAGAGCCGCCCCCCGCGCCTGCAAGGTACGCAGACCTGCAACCAACCGGCAGATCAGGCCCGGTGGCCTGCCAGCATGGTACACACGTCACCCCAATTGGAGTAGGGGCAGAGCAGAGCTTTCGCCCGCACCCGGGACAGGCCCAGTGGCCCGCTGGCGCAGTAGTCACGTCACCCCAATTGGAGTAGGGGCAGAGCAGAGCCACCGCCCGCACCTGCAAGGTAGGCAGACCGGCGACTGACCAGCAGAACAGGCCCAGGGGTCTGCAGGCGTGGTAGACACGTCGCACCAATTGGAAGAGGGGCAGAGCAGAGCTGCCGCCCGCGCCTGCAAGGTAGGCAGACTGCCGCCCAACCCTGCAAGGGAGACTTTTCAACTATACAAGAGCAATATAAATATATAGGGGGAAAATTTTTTCAAAAACACAACAGTTTCACCAAGGAGAAAGAAACGCAAGCAATATGAAAAGACAAGGAAAGAAAGGACCACAAGCAATGCCCTGTCTCACCACTTCTGTTCAACATAGTTCTCAAAACACTGGCCAGAGCAATTAGACAGACAAAAGAAATTAAAGGCATAAAATTAGGAAAAGAAGAACTTAAATTATCACTATTTGCAGATGACATGCTTCTATACATAGCAGACCCAAAAGGGTCTACAAAGAAACTATTAGAGCTAATAAATGAATTCAGCAAAGTGGCAGGATATAAAATCAACATGCATAAATCAAAGGCATTCCTGTATATCAGCGACAAATCCCCTGAAATGGAAATGAGGACAACCACTCCATTCACAATATCCTCAAAAAAAATAAAATACTTGGGAATCAACCTAACAAAAGAGGTGAAAGACTTATACAATGAAAACTACAGAACCCTAAAGAGAGAAATAGAAGAAGATCTTAGAAGATGGAAAAATATACCCTGTTCATGGATAGGCAGAACTAACATCATCAAAATGACGATATTACCAAAAGTTCTCTATAGGTTTAATGCAATGCCAATCAAAATCCCAACGGCATTTCTTGTAGAAATAGAGAAAGCAATCATGAAATTCATATGGAAAAATAAAAGTCCCAGAATAGCAAAAACAATGCTAAGCAGGAAGTGTGAATCAGGCGGTATAGCGATACCAGACTTCAAACTATACTACAGAGCAATAGTAACAAAAACAGCATGGTACTGGTACCAAAACAGGCGGGTGGACCAATGGTACAGAATAGAGGACACAGAAACCAATCCACAAAACTATAACTACTTTGTATTTGATAAAGGGGCTAAAAGCATGAAATGGAGGAAAGATAGCATCTTCAACAAATGGTGCTGGGAAAACTGGAAATCCATATGCAACAAAATGAAACTGAATCCCTTTCTATTGCCATGTACAAAAGTTAACTCAAAATGGATCAAGGAGTTTGATATCAAATCAGAGACACGGCATCTGATACAAGATAAAGTTGGCTACGATCTACATACTCTGGGGTCAGGCTCCAAGTTCCTTAATAGGACACCCATAGCACAAGAGTTAATAACTAGAATCAACAAATGGGACTTACTCAAACTAAAAAGTTTTTTCTCAGCAAAAGAAACAATAAGAGAGGTAAATAGGGAGCCTACATCCTGGGAACAAATCTTTACTCCTCACACTTCAGATAGAGCCCTAATATCCAGAGTATACAAAGAACTCCAAAAATTAGACAATAAGATAACAAATAACCCGATCAACAAATGGGCCAAGGACCTGAACAGACACTTCTCAGAGGAGGACATACAATCAATCAACAAGTACATGAAAAAATGCTCACCATCTCTAGCAGTCAGAGAAATGCAAATCAAAACCACCCTAAGATACCATCTCACTCCAGTAAGATTGGCAGTCATTATGAAGTCAAACAGCAACAAGTGCTGGCGAGGATGTGCGGAAAAGTGTACAATTGTACATTGCTGGTGGGACTGCAAATTGGTGCAGCCAATTTGGAAAGCAGTATGGAGATTTCTTGGAAAGCTGGGAATGGAACCACCATTTGACCCAGCTATTCCACTTCTCGGTCTATTCCCTAAAGACCTAAAAAGAGCATGCTACAGGGACACTGCTACATCGATGTTCATAGCAGCACAATTCACAATAGCAAGACTGTGGAAACAACCTAGATGCCCTTCAATAGACGAATGGTTAAAAAAAAAATTGTGGCATTTATACACAATGGAGTATTACTCTGCATTAAAAAATGACAAAATCATAGAATTTGCAGGGAGATGGATGGCATTAGAGCAGATTATGCTAAGTGAAGCTAGCCAATCCCTAAAAAACAAATGCCAAATGTCTTCTTTGATATAAGGAGAGTAACTGGGAACAGAGTAGGGACGAAGAGCATGAGAAGAAGATTAACATTAAACAGGGATGAGAGGTGGGAGGGAAAGGGAGAGAGAAGGAAAATTGCATAGAAATGGAAGGAGACCCTCAGGGTTATACAAAATTACATACAAGAGGAAGTGAGGGGAAAGGGAAAAATAATACAAGGGGGAGAAATGAATGACAGTAGAGGGGGTAGAGAGAGAAGAGGGGAGGGGAGTGGAGATAGTAGAGGATAGGAAAGGTAGCAGAATACAACAGACACTAGTATGGCAACATGTAAATCAATGGATGTGTAACTGATATGATTCTGCAATCTGTATACGGGATAAAAATGGGAGTTCATAACCCACTTGAATCAAAGTGTGAAATATGATATGTCAAGAACTACGTAATGTTTTGAACAACCAACAATAAAAATTTTTTAAAAAAAGAACTCAAATAGATGGATAATAGCAAATATATAATATAAAATATTGCCTTTTTATGTTTCATACTAATAGCAGGTTGCTACCATATATTCAATCATATAATAAGCAATTATTATCTACTAAAATTGACTAGATATGACTCTAGGAGGACATCCTCTTTAATTATCTTACTGCCGAAATTGGTGATTTATCATTATCTCTTATAACTTTTTCAAGGCCCTGTTCTTTGTATTCAATTATAATCCGTGTTATTAAATTGGCAGGATCCATGTATAAAAAGCACTCATGATATATCAAAGAATTATCCAGCAAATCACAGAAATCTTGACTATTTAGTCATTTACGTTATAGTATTAAGAAGAAAAATATTAACAGATTTATTACCATCAAATTCTACTACAATCCCAGTAAGTATATATATATATATTGCTTTTTTAATATTTTTTCCAATACTTGAAATTGAATCCAAGGATATTTTGCCACTGAGCTTTTCTATGTAAATAAATATGTATAACCAGTGAATTTCATTGTCATCTATCAAAACACTAATTAAAAAAAAAAAAACTATAACCAAATAGCAGAAAAATCAGTTGAGTAGAAGGAAGATTAGAGATAAGAAGAAAGGGCAGGGAGAAGAGGAGATAAAGGTAATGTTCTGTGGACTGAATTGGAACAAATCATATTCCATGGTTTTGTAATTATGTCAAAATGAACCCTAATATTATGCATAAATAAAAATATAAACAAAATATTTTGAACTAAATTCCAAGTTCTTTATAAATTTTCATTAAGACAGAGTCTCACCAAATTTTTGAGACTAATTTGGGACTTGCAATCCTTATTCCTGAAGCACCAGTATATCTTAAACCTTGTACATTCATTTTTCTGGGTCATGAATTTAATAAATAGGCCTTCAGCATTTTGAATATACCAAGCATTATTATTATTATTTTTAAGAGAGAGAGAGAGAGAGAGAGAGAGAATTTTAATATTTATTTTTTAGTTTTTGGCGGACACAGCATCTTTGTTTGTATGTGGTGCTGAGGATCGAACCCGGGGCTTCATGCATGCAAGGTGAGCGCGCTACCGCTTGAGCCACATCCCCAGCCCCCAAGTATTATTTAGGAATTTACATGCATCATTTTTCTGTTATAAAAACTATTTATAAAAAAGTTATCATTTTTATAACCTTGAAATCAAATACCAGTGTTTTACAAGATACCCACTAAACCCTTTTTGGTAGGGTTTGGTAGATACCCCTTAAACCCATTTAAGACCAAATGTCTTAAAAGTGTACAGATTTTGGCTTTCCAGCAAATGCAAGCTCTTTAGTTCTTTGCAATTTAAAAAAGAAAATTTACTATTAGGCTTTAGGATTGTTTTCCTTTCCATTCCTTCTTTAATCCCTGCTTTTCTTCTTTCAACATATTTCTTTGATTCAATGACAAGGTACCTAGACTGTATATTTCAGGTCTCACCTTTGGTAAGGGAAGAAAATATTTTAATCTTTTTTCCATATGCTCAAAAATATGATCATTTATGAAAATGAAACTATATATTTTTATGAAATTAGTTTCTATTTAAAGAAACATTTGCATAACTTCATCAAATTTTGCTGAGTTTCTATATTTCCATGTGAACAGAGACTCCCATAGTTTTCCAACTCACATAACTTATTCTCTGATTTGCATCTTAATATCTGGCCTTGACATCTTCCTAAAGTGGGAAACTTTTAGTACAAAATGAAGCATACCGAGAAAAGAAGTTTGACAATCTTAATTAATATCACTTAGAAATATATCGCTCCTGTCTCTGATTCTATAGTATGCATTTATGCAGTTTTCAACTCTATTAAAAGTGAAACTATTATAAAAAGTTAATTGAACATAGATTTATGAACCAGCATATTTCTTAAAAATTAAAAACAAACATCACTAGTAGAGTGCTAACCCAATTAAAATATATATACAGTCACTGCTACATTCAGCAGATATTCTTGAAGGTGTTTAAAAGAACATTTGAGATTATGAAAAAGTATCCAAAAAATGAACTATGTAGAATATGGATTTCAGTTTAACAGGATATGGATAGTATAAAATTTTTGAGCTATCTACAGATGTAAAATAATATAAACCCCAGGAGTGAATTTTTATTATTCTCATTTACTAATTGTTATTTATTTTTAATCAATATTCATTCATTACATAGTACATACAAGCTATTTAATATTATATTTATTGATTAATAACTATCATTAATTTAAAATTTGGTAATTATTGCCATAGTTTCGTGTTAGTAACTTCCAATTTATTTTATTTTCTTTTTGCTACATGCAAATGATTGAAACTTATGATAGTTGGAATTCAAAATCATGTTTCTGTTTCCTTAATACTATTGTTTACATATTTGAAAGTATTATTTTTCATTTTAAAAAGAGCAAAGTTTGGCCATATAAAACTAATTGAGTAAATGTACTTCCTGATAAATATTTTTGTAAATATCTTGTGAAATCAAATGAAGATACATATAAATAAATAATTCATGATACAAAATTATTTTACATAACTTTATGTACAACTGTAGTTTATGGCAGTAATTGTTCATAAACTCATTAATTCAGAATTTGCTATATCTGTGTAAAGAAGATGTAAAACCAACTTGTAATTTTCATTATTACTTTAGTAAGAAAGTAATCATTGACCACCTGTTATGTGACAGACTATGTGGCAAATTTTTTAATAAAATCAATGTAGTTTTATCACAGTTTCATAACTCTCTTCATTGTTGAACTTCAAGGTCCAGTTCATTAAAAAGCATTGGGGAAGTCAAGGGAAAAAAAAGTGTGGGATTCAATTACTAATAGAAAGCATTGATATTCCATAACATTTATAATCAAAGTAATCATCATAAATATCTTAAAACCTGAAAAAAATGTTAAATATTAAACATGAATTTATAACATTTATTCACTCCATACATTTAGGCACCATCGTCAACATTATTTTATGGGCAAAAAACAAAAATGAAGCTTATTGAATTCATACACAAATTGCTCTGGGTTATACACTTGGCAAAGCCAGTGTTTATCTGTTACCCATATACTATGGTTTGAACATTTTTATTCCATCAAAAATTTATTTTGAAACTTAATCCCACTATAACAATATAAGGACTATGGCTATGAAGAGGTAATTGATTCATTGTGGCTATGCATTTATGAGTGGGATTAGATGCCTCTAAAAGAGTCCATGATGGAGAGTTTGCCCTGTTTTGCCCCTGTCCTCTGTAACATGAGGGCACAGATTTCCTCTCCTCCAGATGATAAGGCAACAAAGGACCATCTTGGAAGCATGAAGACCATGCTTTCTGATTAGCATTCTGATCTTGAACTTCCCAGTCTTCAGAGCTGGGATACCCAGATTTCTGGAAGTCTTTCCTGTGTCACCAACAAAGTTAAATGTAGTATTGAAAAAAACAACTACTGTATTATACTTCAGGAATTTGAATGTGATTTGTTTGACCCATAATGAGTGTGATCCTAGTTAGGAAGACTTGAATAACTGGGAGGCAAATTTGTCTGGCATCATCACTCACTTAGGTGAGTATTGGGATAATTCAAAGGATAGACATGTTGGGGTCATAGGCTAAAATTTTTACTCAGAACTTCTCCCTTCACTTTTGGGTTCCTCAAGAATGAAATCTCAAGTTAGACAGGTTACTTTCTTGGCAAACACGCAACTTCAAAGGGGATATTTCAGAAAATAGAAATAAGTGACATGTCTTTTATGCGTTTGCCTTGAAAGTTATATAGTGTTTCTTTTGCCATTTCTAATGGTCAAAGTGGCACAAATCTTCTTTGATTCAATGACAAGGTGCTTGGACTGTATATCTTGATAGGATCATCAAGATTATGTGACTACAATTTAAACCAGGACTCTTCAAGAAACAGGATTAAATAGAGACAGACAATATCTATAATTTAGGTGCCCAGAGAGTAGGAAGTGACAGAGAAATGTTTCCATTTCGTTTGTATTCCAGATAGTATTTACACTAGTATATGACTACATTTCTCCAAATTTACTTGCACTGACATCTTCCTTGGCAGAAATATATTTCAGAATGTCATCACTAGAAAATTATTGATTTAAATGAATTAAAAATATTTTGACCTTTATAATATGATGGGAGCCAGTACATCATTTTCTGACAGTGCTAGCAGAATAATGAGTTGTTTTTGTCATACATTAAATGAATGCACTCAACTTTCACTATCTCCTTTGACAGCATTTCAGATGCCTACATCTTCAGTGACTTAAATACAATCAAATGGATATACTTGAAGTTTACTGAGTTTTAAAATTTCTACAGCATGTAATTTTTTACAACTAGTGTGTAAAATTATGATTTACATACATGTTTTGCAATTATATAGTGTTATCATCCATGTTGTTAGTTTTTTTTTTTTTTTTTTTTTTTTTTTTTGGTATTAGGACTGAACCCAGGAGCTCTTTACCACTGAGTTACATCCCCAGTTCTTTTGTTTTTTATTCTCTTTTTTTTTAAAGAGAGAGTGAGAGAGAGAGAGAGAATTTTAATATTTATTTTTTAGTTTTCGGCGGATACAACATCTTTATTTGTATGTGGTGCTGAGGATCGAACCCGGGCTGCACGCATGCCAGGCAAGCGCGCTACCGCTTGAGCCACATCCCCAGCCCCTTGTTTTTTATTTTGAGATAAGGTCTCACTAAGTTGCTGAAGGACTCACTAAGTTGCTGATGCTGGTCTCAAACTTGTGATCCTCCTGCTTCAGCCTCTCAATAATTGAAATTATGGGTCCAGACCACTGCGGCAGCTGCAATTTATTTGTAAATTTTAATTTCAGTTATTTCAATATGTTTTTCAAAAATGTGAATATTTTTAGTCAAGTAGAATCGCTAATTTACCATCAGGAGAGATATAGGACTCAGCGTTGGTAATAAATTGTTTAACTATTTGCAACTTGGTTATCCTGTGAAAACAACGATGAATTAAAAGATGAAATTAGGAAAATCATTTATGAATATCCTGGGAGTGGTCCAGAGGAAACACTGAAAGAGATTCACTGCAACTGCAATTGCTAGAAACAGAGGATGAAAGAGACTGACACAGTTAGTACATATTCAATTATATTATTAGACAATCTAAGAGTTGAAGATTTAAAAGTCTGATTCAAGTTAGAAAGGAAAAGGAGCTAAATGGAGGTCAGCAGGATTTCCTGCAAATCCTTCCTGATTTTTATTTATCAACAATACTTTTCACTCATAGTCCAATTCTTACTCAAATATTCAGGAACTTTTATACTTCTCTTTAATGAATTCATCTCAAATTTCACCTCTTTGACTTTTTATTTATTGCTTCTATGGCATGTATGGTGTTCTATACTGTTAGTATGGCATCTTCTGAAAATTTTAACATTTTAATTCTAACCTGAATACCTTGACTAGGCTGTGAGTTCCTCATAAATAAACACCTTCATGAGATTTTATTTTATTGTCAACACTCAGAAAGCAGGCTCTTAGTAAATATAAACACTCATTTAGTAATTGCTGTCTTGAATTGAAGATTACTGCCAAAGTTGTAAGTAATCTTATACATAGTTTTTTAAAAAATATATTGTCATCAATTTAAAACTGTGTGACTGTGTGTGTGTGTGTGTGTGTGTGTGTGTGTGTACGGTTGCGTGTGTGATAGAGAAAGGGGGGGCTATGAGAGAACCATTTCACCATGTTTTTCATTAGGAAATAAATTCCATCAAATGTGATGAAGCCGCATAAATTTTAACTGAAGTGGGTTAATTGAATTAGCTGAGGGATAACAAACTCCATGAAAACAGGTATATCGGGTTCTTTGCATGATAATATATTCCAAACATTCAGAACAGGAAGAGACATACAGAAAATTTTCAATCCCTATTTGTTGCATGAATGAATGGCTCAAAGGGAAGTAAGAGTTCCTTCCATATGACATGATTAATCATACCTGAAAATTTTCTAATCTAAATAAGAAATATTGCTATTTCCTGTCATCTATTTTAAATTTTATTTGAAACTACAATAATGCTCCCAAAATATTATGACTTATAAATTAGCCTATTTGATGACCTTCCTATTGAAAGTTTTATACATGTGTGTTATTATTGTATTACCTAAAGTGTATGGCTACTTTCAACTTTTTTTTTTTCTTTAAACATACACGCCACTCATTCACATTTTTGGAACACTCTTTTCACTTTTCCTAGAAATTTTTCAATAATAAAGTTTGAAAATTTCACTAAGTGACAAGATATAAAATGTATTACTACCTATTAAGTTTCAAGAGAATTATGCAGCACTTCACACAAATCGTTCATCAATTTCAAATAAATAATTTCAATACTCCGTTAACTATGGAGATCTAAGATTTGGGGAAAATAGACCCTTGCTAAAGATTCAATGAAAACTGAAGAGTTAGGATTTGGTTTAAGGGCTGTCTATCTGAATAAAAGAATAGTGTTGTGCTATATTGACTCACCTGGCCAGACCACTTAAGTGGTGTGGAATGGGAGATAAATACAAATCAATTCCAGATCTGTTTTCCTTGGTCTTTCAATTGCAATAAAATAAACAACTATTGAATGGCAAATAAAAGAGCTGAACTGTTAGAATTTAAACAGTCAATACCAAAACCTATCTATGTCCTAAGGATGTGGGTTATTTGCAGCTCTCCTCTAAGTAACTTTCTCTTGGGAAATATATCAGAGGAGGTGAGAGTACCAATCTTCTTTTGCCTTCTAGTAGTAGTTCATACCTTTATTTGCTTTTGCATCTCCCAGCTATTATTAGGAACACAAACTATACATATATTTAGAAATTTAATTTATTATTAACAAACTCACCCTATGCTATTGTAGAAAGTCTATTTTCTCTCCCTTAATTGTTCTTCTTTTGATAACTTTGATTGATTACAATTGTCACACCATCTTTCCTGTGATTAATATTATATCATTTAAATTATTTCACATTTTTCCTGTTTTTTATAAAAATTTTCTCTTATTTATGTTATTTTCACTTTCTTGAATATACCATTTGAAGCACATTCTTTTTTAATTTGAAGAAGTCCAATATGTGGATATTTCTTTTTTGTGTTGCACATTTGTTGTAATTTAATAAGACTTTGCAAAATGTAATATTATGAAGATTATGTCCTGTTTTATTTTAAAAGACCATGGTTTTAAGTTCATATGTCTAGGTATATATGGACATATAAACTTAAAACCACGGAATGTTAATGGTGTGTGTGTGTGTGTGTGGTCCAGTCTGGGGTCATTTTTTTGTGTGGTATTTGGCAGTTATCCATCTTCATTTGTTTGAATGTACTTACCAAGTTGGAATTCTCATGGTGTCTTTTTTATGGTCAATAAATCATGATATAAGTATTTACTTCTGCACTTGATTCTAGTTCATTAATCTCTTTACCTGTCTTTCTTCCAATGTCTGTGTAAATTACTATGGATTAGTAAAATTGTAAAATCAGGAAATGTTATTTCTGCAGGTTTTTTTTTTATTTTTCAAGTCACTTTTGCTATTCTTGATTGTTGCATTTTCATGTGAATTTTAAAATCATCTTGTCAATTTCTAAAAGTAAATTAACCTATAATTTACAGGTATAAAATTGAATCTGTAGATAAGTAGAAAGAATAATATTACTTAACTATATTAAAATTTAATGTTTTTGTTCTTCTGATTGAATAGACTCATTTTCTTCATTTTATTTGTTAAATACCTTTGACAATGTATAAAAATAAATTACAATGTGCCAGGAATGGTGGACTGTAGTCACAGTGACTAGGGAAGCTGAGAAGTAAGGATTCCAAGTTTTAAGACAGCCTAGACTACTCATCAAGATCCTCTCTGAAAATAAAAAAAATTTAAAAAGTGGGATCTAGCTCTGAACAGTAGGCCATAAGGTTCAAACCTCAGTATATAACAAACACAATATAATATACAGAAAAACAGTTCTTACCAACTTTGTAATAAATTGAATATCTCAAATATTAAAGTTTTCTATCTGTAGGTTCATGCCACTATTTATCATATATTTCTCTTTTATTTGGTTTTGTCTTTGGATAATTAAATATAGGATTATATCCACTGTAATACCTTTAACTACAAATTATATTATCAGTATTTTTTTCATAAGATTATGTTGAGTGATGTTTCTCCTATTTATAAACCATAGTTTTTTCATTCTTGACATGCTTCATGATTTCATTGATATTTTTAAGTTATTTTTTCATCCTTTAAATAATGCATCTGTATCTCTCTCTCTCTCTCTCTCTCTCTCTCTCTCTCTCTCTCTCTCTCTCTCTCTTCAGTTAAACAGATTCTTGTGAAATCATTCATCCCTCAAGACCTCTTTCAAAATTCTCTGGAATAGTCTAGTGTACTCCTCACTTCATGGATAAATCTTGAGATTATGAAATCTCAGAGTTTTACATCAAATACCATATTTTGGGAGTGAGGATACTCCACCATGGTGGTACCCCAAGCTGTGTAGCCTCTGAGAATTAACAGCTTACAGTTGTTTAAATAACAATTTTCCTGCTCCAGAGGTTTTACCTATCCTTGAACAATAATGGCTGGATAAAATCCAGATCATCCATCTGAAAGTTCCTGCCTAACTTTCTAATTTCTATATTTATTCCATAAAAGCTAGTGCTCTCAGCCCTTTAAACTCTACTTGCCTGTATTCAACTTAGCAGTATTTCTGGGCTCTACTTTGGGGTATATCATCATCTTCTATAACAAAATGCCTGACTGGGGATAATGTATAAAGAAAAATGGTTTATTTAGCCTACTATTCTGGTGGTTGGCCGTTCCCATCAGTGTGGTGTCGTGCTTGATGAGGGCACCCCCTTAATTGCCTCACGGTATAGAAGATAAGTGGGGAAAAGGCCTCATGCAGGAGGAGCAAGTAAATGGGGTGGCCTTACTGCATAACAAACTACTTTTATGAGAAATAACTCACTTTGTGAGGCCAGCATTAATCCCTTCAAGGGAGCTATCTCAGTGGCCTAATTATCTTTCATTAGGACCAACCTTTAAAGGTTCCACCATCTCAGCACAACTATAATGGGGACTGACTTCACCACACCTGAAGTTTGAGGGGAAAAAAGTACATTGAAACCAGGTCCTGTGCCAAAGAATTGCTTCCAGACAGAAAGGCTTGAAGCTTGTGAAATTTACCTCTCATTTTCTAATATCTAAGGAAGGTCATTTTATAAATTTTGTGTGATTTTCTAATTACTTGCTCTTATAAAGATACTTAGTTTTTGTAACTCCATGCTTGTTGAAAGCTGAAGTCGTTTAAAAACCATTTTGAGTGTGAAATTTTTCTTTCTGCTAGGAATCAATGTCAACACTTTTTGTTGTTGTTGTTTTGGCCTCATATTTGCTAATTCAAGAATGTACTTTAAACTTTTAATCCTAATTTTGTGTTATTTGTCTCCTTCATATATTTAAATCTATAATGTACATTTTCAATTAATACCATTGAGCCTTATCCATTTCAAATATGATTATTTTCACACTTTGAATATCTTAGGAATAACGATTTCAACTTTATAAACCTCCATCTCTCTCTGACTAATTACTTTTACCCACCTATGGCACTTCAGTTACACTTCTACAAGCAGGGAAAAGGCAAGTTAAACCTTCCATTAACTTCTTGATTCCAAGTAAACCATAGGCCAAGGTATGAACATTGCATTGAGAAATAGCTACAGAAAAAAAAAAAATTCTTCCTGTTCCTGAAAACATAAGTGTCATTCCTATAATTATTCAGAATGTTTCTCTCAATTACATCTTTCACTTCAGACATGTACAAATTTTGATGGCAAAATATGACAAATAAATTTCCAGAAGATATCCACTTGAAAAGAAAACTAAACTTTTTTTTTCAGTAAGGAATTTATCTTCCAATCACAGTGTAAGAGTCTAAAGAATTTTATGTAGTATCTTAATAATAAAAAATAAATTTCTACAGATTTAGGCAGAATGCATGGCTTTTAATGTTTAGAAGCTATCACTTATAAAGTTAAAATTTAGGTGTACTTTTATTGCATTTGGCTATGATATTATTTATTTATTTATTTATCAATTTGTTTAGTATGCCTCATGAATTCTGTGTAACTGACAAATTTATAGGGAAACCAACAGTATATTTATTCTTTTTGGTTCAAAATATAAAATATAACAATACATTCTCATCACCAAGAATAATAATGACTACACTTTAAAGGACACAAACAATGTATTACATATTACACACTTTACACAGGTGAATATTTTAATACAAAAAATAACTATATAGGTTAAGTCCCATTATTATTCTGATTTTTTAAAAAATAAATAATGTTCCTATGACACTTGAGCACAGGATCCTCAAGTGTCATAGGAACATTATTTGTGTTTGGTGAAACCAAAACAACAGAAAGCCTATATCCTGTCAATCACTGTAAAAATAATAAGTGGTAAATCCATATTTGGATCCACACTCTGATTACATATTCAGTACCATTTTTGATGAATTAATCCTCAAACATATCCTTGTTGTCTAATTAATAGGGAGGGAAATGATTGCTTTCATGTACTTTTACTACATAGTGAGGACTTAATTGTGGAAATATTAAAAAGTATTATGTTAGTTAACTAAAACTGATTAGAAGTTACTATAATTTGTAAGGTAAATAATTTTCTACCAAATAATTGTGAACAGAGGACTTGTTTTTAATATCCAATGCTGTGTTTATTTAACATTTTTCCAAGCGCCATAATCCTCAAAAAATGAGTAAATAAATACAAATACTAATTAAGAAATACATAAAAGTCATGTCTTTACCTTAAAATGAAACTTCTGAATAATTTCTCTAAATATCATTTCAATAGAATACATACTCCAACAAATTGGGCAATGAAATAGAGTATCTTAACAAAGGATACAAAATTAATCAAAATTCAATTGCTTATGCTCAAATATAAATGGAAATAAGATACATATTTTAAATGACATTTTATTTAACCTTAATCAAAAAAGTGATTTTTGAAAATTTCTACAACCAAATTTTAGTCAATGTAGGTCATTGTTCCCATGAGTTATATTATTAATTATTATTTATATTCCACATATAGTAACACATTCTCAAATATCTAACTATTATATAACAAATAAAGTCAGATTTATTAAAGTATTAATTATAATATTCATAATACTTTTTATCTGATGACCCAATAAAACATACAAATATTAACTAATTTTATAGGGTTTTATTTACATTAAACATGTGTAAAGAGATTGCTCTATTATTACAGCCCACAAGAGATTAGTGACACTCAAATTATTTTTTAAAACCTGTTATTTCCTCTTTGATTTCATTTTTGAGTATATCTGAGATGCCCATGACTAATTAAAGGAATTATTTTTTAACAGATTATTTTCACTTGTAGTTTAAGTATTTAAGAATTAATCAAAAAGAAATGTGTGAATTATAATTAATATGGTCCCAGGGTCTCACTTTCTAATAAATTGGCCTATTAACCTTTGATACTACCACTCCTTTGATTCCTCATCCCAACATGGGTTTTCCTCTTCCCTGCATCTTTACTTTCACTTAGGGCCAAATAGGGATAGCCCAAACTTGGCATTAAAAATAATTCTACTTTGGGGCTGGGAATGTGGCTCAAGTGGTAGCGCGCTTGTCTGGCATGCGTGCGGCCTGGGTTTGATCCTCAGCACCACATACAAACAAAGATGTTGTGTCCGCCAAAAACTACAAAAATGAATATTAAAGAATTCTCTCTCTCTCTCTCTCTCTCTCTCTCTCTCTCTCTCTCTCTCTCAAAAAAAAAAAAAAATTAAAAAAATAATAATTCTACTTTGAATTTCTTGCTCAAGTGTTATAGGAACATTATTAAATATGTGGTAAACCATGATTTTGTTTTATTGGGTATGGTAATATTTTGGATGTTGGTTTTGCTTGACTGCAGAGATGATCAAGCTGATTACTTGTCTTCAATCATTTGGGTGGCAGCTTGCCCAACACACTGTTTTTTTCAGTTAATGACAGCTTAACTGACTATACAGCCAGGGCGGGGGATAACAGCAGCTCTAATTAACTAATGGAGGCAGCTCAACATGACTTTGCAGCATGGAATGCTCACAACTGGACCTACTGTGCATTTTGGGTGGATTGTGGTGGTGCCTCACCAGGTCATAAAGATTGTTTGGGTTGATTGCTCATCTTGGGTTAATTAGGTTAGTGACATAATCAAGTACAAACTGTGTGGTAACAGGGATGGAAGTGTAGTTCTGTCTCCAATGTGACTTCCATGCACCCTGGGATATAGTGTTTAAGTGAGAGACAAGGCATGTCCCCTCTCTGGAGCAAACCTATGGAACAGACTCCAGAAAACTCCCCTAATTTGGTTCTAAACTTGTACCTTGAATCCTTTGTCTGTGGCCAGGTTGCTCATGTCCGCAATTTTGGTGTCTGCTGGGACTCCATTGTTTACCCTTTAGCCTAATCGCAGTGTGGAGTCTCCCTAGCCAGGGAACTTTGGCTATAGTTTTAGTGTACTTTCTTACATGCTCTATGCCTCAGATGTCCTATCCCACAAGATTCATACCCCTCCCTTGCTAGATTACTTCAAAATTCAAGTATTTATTGGTTATTGTGTTTTTTTCTTTGTAAAAGAGGGGTGAGCATTGGTTATTTATATTTGGGCCCCTTTTCATTTTTATTATTATTTTGTTTTAAACTAAGTACCTTTTTGTCTAGACTTTGACTAAAATACAGAGGTGGAGTGACTGGACTACTTTAATTTTGCCACTCCCAGTTCCACACAGGTAAATTTACCATTGAATATTACCCAAAGTGTCTCATCCATTACAGAATCATTACTGATATTCATTACTGAATCCTCCCCACCACTTGCAGCACCCTGCTTCAAAACTCATACAAATAAAGTGAACTATTTGTTTTACCGCATATTTCACTTAATTTTCATGCTTTAGAACATCTGCAGTCTATTCATCTTATGCTTATATTTAATTTTGAATATCAATCTGCTTTGCTGAGCATTTAATTGACATGTTCTCAGGTCTCCCACTTAGACAGAATATAATATGCTTCTACTTCCTGTATCTTGATCAGTCTCTAACATGAATAATCAGGAAATGTGGACAAGATTGATGCTTTCCTTATTGCACGCTGGCAGTAATGCTAAAAACCATCTGCCAGATTTATATCCTTTCTTCTCAACCTCCAAATATAGTGTATAGCCATGACTGAACTGTCCATACCCATTGAAACCCTTTTTGGAACCATTCTTCAAAACCCTTCATATTCTCCTCATCCCTCCCGATTATCCTGCTTAAGGCCTTTAAATGGCCCATTAAAATCTCAAATGTGATTACATCACTAGTAATAGAGTCAGATGCATTCCATGGTCTCATTAACTTGAAACTACACTGAAAACATACCCATAAGCTTAATATCTTATAGACATATATATATAAAACAAATGTTATATATACATGTAATTTTAATTTTAATTTGAAATGTAAAAATATACATTTCATATGATCATGCCAGATATTCTTATATTTTAATTTAATTTTGAGCCATTTGTTAATAACTTTGGGAAAAACTATTATTGTGTGTATGTGTAGAATATCGATTCTTTGTAACATTTACATTCCTATTAACATAAGGCTACCCAACACTAACCATATGTAATATCAACTACTGATTAAAATCACATTGATTATTTTTATTATAGAAATAATATAGAGTTGTAACACATAATATTTGGAAAATATTTAAATTGTAATAATACTAATATAAGTTGGCATTTATTTATACTCATGTCAATCCTCAAAAAAGGCAAAAACGAAAAACACAATTACCCTCATGTTTTTAAAATACATTTGCTTTTGGAGCACTTTCATACTTACAAAATTATTTGATAGTATACATTTTCTGTATAAATTTCACTAAATTTTATGTATGTTAACATCCTTTATAACTATGGCACATTTATCTAAACTAATTTAACATCAGTATATTACCATTACCAAACTACAAAGTTTCCTTAGTTTGCATGTTTCTCCACTATATATTGGATTTCAGGATCCAATCCATGGTACCACATTGAATTTAGTTATCTTGTCTCCTTAGTCTTCCCTGGTCTGTGACTGTTTTAGTCTTTCCTCATTTTTTATGACCTTTACATTTGGGGGATATCTTGTCTCCTTAGTCTTCCCTGGTCTGTGACTGTTTTAGTCTTTCCTCATTTGTTTTGACCTTTACATTTTTGGAGAGGAACTGTCAGATATTTTGTGGAACATTTTGCCAAATGGTTCTGTCTGATGGATTTGCGTGCTTAGACTGGAGTTACCAGATTTTGTAAATAATATCACAGATCCTTTTCAGTAGCATATAATAGACTCATGATACCCACATGAAATTTTGGAGATTTTAAACATCATGACTTGGATAAGGTGATATCTACCAGATTTCTCTAAAAACTTACTATTTTTACCTTTATATATTTTATTACTTGGAATTGAATCACTATATTGAACCTACACCCAAAGGAAGGGGATTGAAGCTCCTCCTTTCAAAGGGAAGGGCCTTCATATTATATTTATATATATTCATTTATGTGTGTGTGTGTGTGTATATAAAATAAAGCACCTTCCCTATGAAAGGAGGAGCAGAAGTATAAATGTATATTATTCTATGTATATATATATATACACACATGCATATAAAAATTATTCAGAATTCTCCCATGAGGAATATTTATCTCTTCTTCTATGTATATGTATTTATTCAATCTTTTATTTATATTAGTATAAACTTGTAGATATTTATTTATTTTGTCTTTTGGTTATAATCCAATACTATGATTGTCAATTTATTTTTTCTTTTAAGAAGTTCTTATTTTTCAGAGTGCTTTTAGGTTCATGGCTAAACTGAACAAACAGCACAGAGTTCTCATGTGCCTCGCTGTCTCCACACAGGCACAGCATCCCCCAGTGTCCTGCACCAGTGTGATGTTTGTTAAAAATGATGAATGTACACTGACCTATCACCATCACCTTGAAACCACTGTCTCATGCAGAAATATGAGTGGGAGAATGACTGGTATGTTGTTTTCATATAGTATTGCATAATTTACCCCTTGGAAATGACTTCAGAGTTTCATATCCTAGAATGTGCTTTGATATAACATTATTTAAAGACCCATAAGATTTGAAGGGATTTATAGGTTTCTCCTCTCATAACTGACTATTTTCTGTAGCACTTGCTGCATGTCAAAATCTTTTTGGAAATGTATTTTTTTTTTATTTTCTAACATTTTTATCTGAACAAGCAGGAATAGTTTCCCAGCATCTTTACCAGAAAGAAAGTTAGTCAAAGCATGTTCACTTTGGGAAGACTACTATGTCCAATATCACATGTCTGTTTTAACTAGGGCCACCAAAGTCATTTTCTGAAACTTGTAAAATGAAGTGTTCAAGAAAAATCATCTTCCATTTATCATTAACAAATAAAGTATAATAATCCATCCCCCCGCCCCCCTCCATTTTTATTTCATAATATTGTCCGTCAGGATGGCCAGGTCCTCCAAGCCTATTTCCTGAAGCTTCTTGTGGGGTTTTTAGAACAAAGCTCCATTCTCCTTCATTTGAAGAATCACTCTTACTGCGTTCTATGTATCCTTCTTATGTTTCACAAGTCACATAAACTTCATTTCTGCTGTCATTTCTCTAGAGTTATATTTCTGGTGTTGGTATACATAACAATAAATATATTCTGTCATTATCAAACACTTCAGTTTTGATTTGACATTTAAATATCTGCCAGCATTATTTATTTTCATATCTGTTTCTCCTGCACAGATGTTATCTCTTAAAAATACTTTGATTTTTGAAGCCTTGTACATTTCTATGACATGTTAGTGCCCAATTAACAATTAATAATTCTTCTTGATGTCTACTTCAAAAATCCTTCTATTGATCACACTACAAGAGATAAAATACATAATAAGCCTAGGGTTGTATGTAGCCAATAAAGTAATTTGAGTAATTTGGAGAGTTTATTAGATTAGAACTGTTACAGTAATCTCAAAATTACTAGGGGGTATTCTGAATACAGCAGAGTAGAAAGATGAAAAGCACCCCAGATCTTTGTGATGAAGATTGGTTGCAAAACTAACCAACTCTAGACCCCTTCTATTTTAAAGATTTCATACTTGAGATAATAAACCCTTGGTGTTTACACTACTGTTAGTTGAAGCTTATAGAACTCACAAGTGATTTTTAACTGATACCAAGTCTTTTGTGTGTAAGAAAAATAATTTTTTTAAATATATATTTTTAAGTTTTCAAAGGACCTTTATTTTATTTATTTATATGCAGTTCTGAGAATGAACCCAGTGTCTCACACATGCTAGGCAAGTGCTGTAACACTTAGCCACCACCCAAGCCCCCAGGTAAACTACATCCAGCCCTTCATACCTCCAGGCACTGTGTCCATGGGTTTAGCCAAATCAACACTAAAAATATTAAGGAACAAAAATTTTGTATGTCCTGGACATGTACAGACTTTTTTCCTTCATTATTTTATTACCAATCCATTAGGACAACTATCTGCATAACACTTATATTAAGTAGTATAAGTCAATTGTTGGTAACTTAAAGCATATGGAAGGATGTGAGGAGGTTATATGCAAATGCAGCACTATTTTACAAAAATATCCTGGGTTTTTTGTACCTGAGAGGAGTGTGTTGGAACCAATTTCTTGTGGATGCGAAGGGTTGGCTATCTATTTAAAAATCTATGAAATAACAGAATGTGAAGAATAGTTTGATGAGACATCCATGAAAAATTTAAGGAAGACTCATTAGTGCAGGTATATTCAAATGGTGTTTCCAAGGATGAATGAGAATTTACAAGGAAAAGGGTAAGGGGAAGTATAAATTCTAGACATAGACAGAGGAGCAGGATCAGGAGGGGATATTTATGAATAATGTAGGACATGAATATACTGTCTATGTACTTCCACACGTGTGTTTATGTGAGAGTGTGTGTGCAGGTGTAGGTGAGACAGGGAGGAAAAGTACAAACAAAGACAGAGAGATATAGACAGTGGGTATATAAGAAGAACAGTGGGGGCTGGGGATGTGGCTCAAGCGGTAGCGCGCTCGCCTGGCATGTGTGCGGCCCGGGTTCCATCCTCAGCACCACATACAAAGAAAGATGTTGTTTCCGCCAAAAACTAACTAACTAACTAAATAAATAAATATTTTTAAAAATTCTCTCTCTCTCTCTCTTTCTTAAAAAAAAAGAACAGTGGGTGTATAAGAAGAGAAATGATGAATGTTGAGCTGCTGCTGGTGAGAAGAGTAAGTTAGCATGGACAGAAAGAGGCATCAAAGAATTTTCAAAGGAACTTCTGACCAAGATCCAGGAATATTCTTGTTAACCTGAATGTAGAATGAATGTAGAAGCCAGTTTAGGAAGAGAAACATGATCAGATTCACCTTAATCTTTTATTTTGTTTCTTTCTCAGAATTTTGGAGGATGCAACATGGAGTAGTTCCACTACCAGCATGGCCATCAATTCAGAAACATGAAAGGAAATGGGAGATAGAGAAAAGATAAATAGATACACATAGAGAAAACTGAGGCCAAGTGGTACTTGATACCCCTTGATGAGAGATGAGTGACCCAGAGCTAGCACAGCATGTTTATTATATAGATTTTGTCATCAAACACTTATTTATGAGAAAGTTTTAGAAAAGCAGACAGATTTGAAGGTTTGCAGTGAAACTTGCAAGACATTGAGGACATATTGTTATGCCCAGAATTCTCTATCCCTGGGAACTGGATCCTGAGCTCAAGGTTCTGACTGATTCAGCTCTGTGGCTTTGCAAGTAGCCTCTTCTGGCTGGCATCACCAGAGCAACTGGGCCATCTTAACCTTCACTTTCACACAGGAAGGTCCCAGCATAACTCAGGCATAAACAGTCACAAGCCACAATTCAAATCACTGCTCTACACAGAGTAGTACAAGGAGTGTACTGCTGATGGAGAGGAATGGTAGAATTGGAGACCCGGAGACCCGTTTTGAAGCTACTAGTATACAATGGGGATGAATCTGGAGACAAAGATAAAAAATGTAAGATGGAAAGAAGAACTAGGGGCAGCAATGAGACATCCATAGATTCCACTTCAACTGAATTTCTCCCCATCTGTGGTTTATCGCTTTGCAGGGCGGCGGGGGCGGAGGGGGGCTGGTTATTAAAGTTATAATAGTCCCTCACTCCTTATTCCAGTATAACTTCTACTTCCTTTTTATGGAAAGCTCTCCCTGGGTTCTTCATCTGGAGAACTACTGCTCATTTATCAGGACTCATACCTGACATCACTTCTTCAGGGAGCACACCTGACTTCTATATGGGTCAGCTCACAGTGTTGTGTGCTGTGTTCTCGAATGAGGCTAAAATTTTCTTTCATGTCAGTTATACAAATTGCATTTAACTAAATTTTTCTGAAGTAGCTTGTGTCCCCAGATGGAATGTTCCATGAACATAGGGCTCATGTCTGTTTTGCAATCTGCTGTTTTTGACCACATCATGATCACCCAAGCTGTTGGTTGTGAAATAAGAACAAATGAATTAAATACTCACTGGTAGCCTAAAAAGAAGGTGTATGTATAAGGCATTCGGGTTATGACAATATTGTGTGTGTATGTGTGTTTGTAATATTATTTTTGAGGTGTTGGTGATTGAACTCAGGGTCCTGTGAATGCTAGGCAAGAGCTCTACCACTAACCTGCATTCCCAGCCCTATGGCAATATTGACATAAGGAAGGTGCTTTGAATCACGTGTCCTTTATCTTTAGTACTTCGTAGATGTTAATAATATCATAAACTCAGTGGAGCTTTCCAGTGGGAAACACCCATAATTTAATATAAATGGATATCTGCTTAAGAAATCATTTTTTTAATTTGTTCTTTTTAGATATACCTGACAATAGAGTATATTTTGACTTATTTCACATACATGGAGTATGACTTATTCTAATTAAGATCCCAATCTTGTGGTTGTACATGATGTGGAGTTTCACTGGTGGCATAATCATATATGAACCTAAGAATGTTATGTTTGGAGATACTTATTAAAAACTTACAAAATTGATTTTAGACTGGGAAGTTGAAAGTTATCTGGGCACTCCATGTTGCTGATGAAATATTGCTGGATTATAACTTCAAATTCTTGCATATTTGTGTTAAAATGAGATGAAAGGAAATGCTTTTCAAAATTTAACAGAAAAGTTTCTGGATATGCATGAGAGTTGATTGATTCAAAATTGAGAGTTACAAGGTATTTAAACTGTTACATTGTGAATATGGTTCTTCCTGAAAATCCTTTAGAGATGCTCTGGAGAGTGAAGTAAAAAAATGTAGGTCAAAATAACTTAAGTTTATTTTTTAATGTAGATTTTTAAATTCTTAATATTTATTGATGTTCAGTACTAGCACTAATTTTTAGAAGTATCTGAATAAGCTCTAAATTTACTTGCTTTGTTAAGTTGGGGCAAATTTCTTACCCTCTGTCCTGTAATTTCCTCATTTTTAAGAGTATGACTGATTGATAGACTATAATATACATAAGTAACAATTTTTCTGCATATATTAAGGGATCTGTAAATTGTCACTATTATTGTTACCCCTCGTTGCTCACACACATAAGAGAATCTCAGAGATATTTTTTCATTTAATTATTATGTTTCAGCCATTTAAACCTGTGAAAGTTTTTGCCCTTATATAAATTGAATTCTTTTTGTAGATTTTAATCATATATATCCACATAATTGCAAATAGTTCTCATTATACGCCTGGATCCCACAAATCTACAAACATAATAAGAAACAGATTCATGAATAATTATAGTATTTTAAAATTTTCTTGTATCCAATTGTAGATAGGCAATATTTACTGATTATTTCTCAGAAACTATTAGCATAAGAAAGAATATATTACAAACACAGTCCTTCTAGTGAATACAAGTATTTATGCCACTTTCAAATCTTAATACAAACATTTATTAATAATTTATTAATTAGCAATTCATGTTAGTACAGCAATATTCAACTTCAAAATACTCTGGAAGTCTAAAATTCTACTACTCATGATTAATTTAAAATAATTCTCTTGAATAAATACTGTATGCTGTTATTTACATTAGTTTTGCTTTTTATTACCAACATTGTTAGCATAGATGAATTTTAAAAACACCTATAATGCACTTTTTTTCAGTCTTCATATACGTTATTGTTAATTTATATAGAATTTTAAATTAATTGTGTGTCAATTACTAAAGTTAAATTGTATCTACAGGTGTTGAGATAGTAAACATTAGTGTTTAGATACCATCCACTTTCTTTGCCTATAGCATGGATTCCACACTCCTCCATGTGGAAGTCAAGTCCAAATATTACTTGATACAGCATTTGCTCTACTTGCTCCTTGGAGTATGTTCATGTGCTGGGTTTACTACCCATACTTCCCTCATCTTTTTCTCCATTTCATATTTCCTGAAATCTAAATCATCTTCTCTATCTCCTCTTTTCCTCATTTCAAATTTCAGTGCATCCTTTATATAGGACAACCTTCAGTGACTATAGTTAATCTTGTGCACACATACAATATTTGATATTTTGATTATTTTTCATTTTAGGAAAGATATCTATGCTGTTTCAAGTAAAAAACAAATATACTGAAAATGGCAAATAATTTTACAAGAACATGAAAAAATTAATAATTTCCTGAAGCAGAAAAAAAGAAAACATCACATACATTCTCTCAGCAACTTTGCTTTTCGTATTTTCACTGAAGAGAATGATACTGCACACAATGTTTTGTGAACTATTTTATTTTTGGATTTTTTTTTTTAAATTCCATGTTAATACTTGTATTGTACAACTGTTAGGATAACTATTGCATGTTTTGTGTAAGACATGTAAATAATTATAAAATAAGCACACAGAAGAAACTTACCCACCAACAAACATGATTTGGTATGTTATCAATATTATTGATATTAGCTTGAGGATTCATGTGCAATCTCTGTTCTAAATTTTGTGTTTGTTATTTCCAAGCTTTTCCACTATATATGTCTATATTTCCTTTGTATACTTTTGGCTTTAAGAGTTAAAATTTTTATTGTTTTTGAATTTCATAAAAATAGTACCCTACAATTTTTTGGAACTTTTTTCCAAAAATTTCTATAATATATTCAAGCTTGTTGCTTATAATTGTATTTAAATAGATTTTCATTACTAAAATTAATGCTAGAAGCCAGCGGCCACCATCTTGGAGAGCTGACGTCACCATCCCTGTTTTCGACTGATCACAGCTCATTCAGTTATAGAAAAGGTAATTTCAGGCTGCCATTCGCCTGCGTCTCACAGACAAATTACTCAGGCTCAGTGCTAAAGAACCTGCGGAAACTGCTTCTTGGAGCCTGCTCCTATCAGAACATACACCGAGCCCGGAGTGGCCGAATTCCGGCTCCCGGAACTGCTCTGGTCCAGGGCTAAAGAACCCACGGAAACTGCTTCTCGGTCCGGGTCCTGCTGAATACTGTGGAGGTAAATACCAACCGAGCCTTCATAGGCAGTGGCAACAGGACTGAGACGGGGCTTGTGAGGGCCGGTCAGGACTCACCCGTTGCTTTGGTCACCTGGCAAAGGGAACGAAATGCTGCCATTCGCATGGGATACCAACATGGCAGAGATCTGATGTCATCAGAAAGCGGTGGAGGAGAGAACTTCATCGATACCACCGGCGACAGAAACAGTTGGTCTCCTGGTAAAGAAAGTGAGTCACAAACACCCGAGTCTCTCTCACATTGTCATCAAGCCAGAGGGGCAGAGCAGAGCTGCCGCCTGCGCCCGGAACAGGCCCAGCGACCCGCCGGCGTGGTAGACATGTCACCCCAATTGGAGTAAGGGCAGAGCAGAGCCACCATCCGCGCCTGCAAGGTAGGCAGACCTGCGACCGACCTGCAGAACAGGCCCAGCGACCCGTCAGTGTGGTAGACAGATCACCCCAATTGGAGGAGGAGCACAGCCGCCGCCCGCCCCTGCAAGTGAGAATTTTCAACTATACAAGAGCAATATAAATATATAGGGGGAAAATTTCAAAAACACAACAGTTTCACCAAGCAGAAAGAAACGTGAGCAGTATGAAAAGACAAGGAAAGAAAGGACCACTAGCAATGCAGGTCAACTCAACTTTAGAAGAGGTAATACCTGTAGCAGATGGAATGTCAGATAAAGAATTCAGGATATACATGCTTCAGATGATCTAGAGTCTCAAGGAAGATATTAGACAGCAAAATCAGACAATGAAAGATCACTTCGACAATGAATTACATAAACAAATCCAAGAAGCAAAAGATCAACTATACAGGGAGATAGAGGTTATAAAAAACAAACAAACAAACAGAAATCCTAGAAATACAGGAGGCAATAAACCAACTTAAAAACTCAATTGAGAATAATACCAGCAGAGTAGAACACTTAGAAGATAGAACATCAGACAATGAAGACAAAGTATTTCAACTGGAAAAGAACATAGACAGCTCAGCAAGACTGTTAAGAAACCATGAGCAGAACATCCAAGAAATATGGGATAACATAAAGAGACCAAACTTAAGAGTCATTGAGATACAGGAAGGTATAGAGCTCCAAACCAAAGGAATGAACTATCTATTCAATGAAATAATATGAGAAAACTTCCCAGACTTGAAGAATGAGACAGAATCCCAAATCCTAGAAGCCTACAGGACGCTGAATGTGCAAAATCATAAGAGATCCACACCTAGACACATTATAATGAAGATGGCCAACATACAGAATAAGGAGAGAATTTTAAAAGCTACAAGAGAAAGGAAGCAGATTACATTTAGGGGTAAACCAATCAGGATAACAGCTGATCTTTCAACACAGACTCTGAAAGCTAGAAGATCCTGGAACAACATATTTCAAACGCTGAAAGAAAATGGGTTCCAACCAAGAATTGTGTATCCAGCAAAATTAAGCTTCAGGATAGAAGATGAAATTAAAATCTTCCACGATAAACAAAAGTTAAAAGAATTTGCAGCTAGAAAACCATCTCTTCAAAACATCCTAGGCAAAACATTACAGGAAGAGGAAATGGAAAATAACAATGAAAACCAACAGTGGGAGGTAGGACAGTAAAGGGGGGAAAAATAATCCAAGAGGAAAACAAACCATGTTTAGTAACATAAATAAACAAATATGGCGGGAAGAACAACCCATATCTCAATAATAACCCTAAATGTTAATGGCTTAAACTCCCCAATTAAGAGACACAGGCTAGTAGAATGGATCACAAAACAAGACCCAACAATATGCTGCCTACAGGAGACGCATTTGATAGGAAAAGACATACATAGGCTGAAGGTGAAAGGTTGGGAAAAATCATATCACTCATACGGATTTCGGAAACAAGCAGGAGTGTCCATACTCATATCAAATAAAATAGATTTCAAGCCCAAGTTAATCAAAAGGGATAAAGAGGGACACTACATACTGCTCAAGGGAACAATACACCAACAAGACATAACAATCATAAATATATATGCCCCAAACAATGGTGCAGCTATGTTCATCAAACAAACTCTTCTCAAGTTCAAGAGTCTAATAGACCACCATACAATAATCATGGGAGACTTCAACACACCTCTCTCACCACTGGACAGATCTTCCAAACAAAAGTTGAATAAGGAAACTATAGAACTCAATAGCACAATTAATAACCTAGACTTAAGTGACATATATAGAATATACCACCCAACATCAAGCAGTTACACTTTTTTCTCAGCATCACATGGATCCTTCTCAAAAATAGATCATATATTATGTCACAGGGCAACTCTTAGAAAATATAAAGGAGTAGAGATAATACCATGCATCTTATCTGATCATAATGGAATGAAACTGAAAATCAACAATAAAAGAAGGAAGGAAAAATCATGTATCACTTGGAGAATGAACAATAGGTTACTGAATGATCAATGGGTTATAGAAGACATCAAGGAGGAAATTAAAAAATTCTTAGAGATAAATGAAAACACAGACACAACATATCAGAATCTATGGGACACATTGAAAGCAGTTCTAAGAGGAAAATTCATTGCTTGGAGTTCATTCCTTAAAAAAAGAAAAAAACCAACAAATAAATGATCTCATACTTCATCTCAAAATCCTAGAAAAAGAAGAGCAAAACAACAGCAAAAGAAGTAGAAGGCAAGAAATAATTAAAATCAGAGCTGAAAGTAATGAAATCGAAACAAAAGAAACAATTGAAAAAATTGACAAAACTAAAAGTTGGTTCTTTGAAAAAATAAATAAAATCGACAGACCCTTAGCCATGCTAACGAAGAGAAGGAGAGAGAGAACTCAAATTACTAGCATACGGGATAAAAAAAGGCAATATCAAAAAAGACACTTCAGAAATACAGAAGATAATCAGAAATTATTTTGAATCCTTATACTCGAATAAAATAGAAGATAGTGAAGGCATCGATAAATTTCTTAAGTCCTATGATCTGCCCAGATTGAGTCAGTAGGATATAGACAACCTAAACAGACCAATATCAATTGAGGAAATAGAAGAAACCATCAAAAGACTACCAACTAAGAAAAGCCCAGGACCGGATGGGTATACAGCAGAGTTTTACAAAACCTTTAAAGAGGAACTAATACCAATACTTTTCAAGCTATTTCAGGAAATAGAAAAAGAGGGAGAACTTCCAAATTCATTCTACGAGGCCAACATCACCCTGATTCCTAAAGCAGACAAAGACACTTCAAAGAAAGAAAACTACAGACCAATATCTCTAATGAACCTAGATGCAAAAATCCTCAATAAAATTCTGGCAAATCGGATACAAAAACATATCAAAAAAATGGTGCACCATGATCAAGTAGGATTCATCCCTGGGATGCAAGGCTGGTTCAATATACGGAAATCAATAAATGTTATTCACCACATCAATAGACTTAAAAATAAGAACCATATGATCATCTCGATAGATGCGGAAAAAGCATTCGATAAAGTACAACATCCCTTTATGTTCAAAACTCTAGAAAAACTAGGGATAACAGGAACATACCTCAATATTGTAAAAGCAATCTATGCTAAGCCTCAGGCTAGCATCATTCTGAATGGAGAAAAACTGAAGGCATTCCCTCTAAAATCTGGAACAAGACAGGGATGCCCTGTCTCACCACTTCTGTTCAACATAGTTCTCAAAACACTGGCCAGAGCAATTAGACAGACAAAAGAAATTAAAGACATAAAATTAGGAAAAGAAGAGCTTAAATTATCACTATTTGCAGATGACATGTTTCTATATCTAGCACACCCAAAAAGGTCTACAAAGAAACTACTAGAGCTAATAAATGAATTCAGCAAAGTGGCAGGATATAAAATCAACACGCATAAATCAAAGGCATTCCTGTATATCAGCAACAAATCCTCTGAAATGGAAATGAGGACAACCACCCCATTCACAATATCCTCAAAAAAAATAAAATACTTGGGAATCAACCTAACAAAAGAGGTGAAAGACTTATACAATGAAAACTACAGAACCCTAAAGAGAGAAATAGAAGAAGATCTTAGAAGATGGAAAAATATACCCTGTTCATGGATAGGCAGAACTAACATCATCAAAATGGCGATATTACCAAAAGTTCTCTATAGGTTTAATGCAATGCCAATCAAAATCCCAACGGCATTTCTTGTAGAAATAGAGAAAGCAATCATGAAATTCATATGGAAAAATAAAAGACCCAGAATAGCAAAAACAATGCTAAGCAGGAAGTGTGAATCAGGCGGTATAGCGATACCAGACTTCAAACTATACTACAGAGCAATAGTAACAAAAACAGCATGGTACTGGTACCAAAACAGGCGGGTGGACCAATGGTACAAAATAGAGGACACAGAAACCAATCCACAAAACTACAACTATCTTATATTTGATAAAGGGGCTAAAAGCATGCAATGGAGGAAGGATAGCATCTTCAACAAATGGTGCTGGGAAAACTGGAAATACATATGCAACAAAATGAAACTGAATCCCTTTCTCTCGCCATGCACAAAAGTTAACTCAAAATGGATCAAGGAGCTTGATATCAAATCAGAGACACAGCGTCTGATAGAAGAAAAAGTTGGCTACGATCTACATACTGTGGGGTCGGGCTCCAAATTCCTCAATAGGACACCCATAGCACAAGAGTTAATAACTAGAATCAACAAATGGGACTTACTCAAACTAAAAAGTTTTTTCTCAGCAAAAGAAACAATAAGAGAGGTAAATAGGGAGCCTACATCCTGGGAACAAATCTTACTTCTCACACTTCAGATAGAGCCCTAATATCCAGAGTATACAAAGAACTCCAAAAATTAGACAATAAGATAACAAATAACCCAATCAACAAATGGGCCAAGGACCTGAACAGACACTTCTCAGAGGAGGACATACAATCAATCAACAAGTACATGAAAAAATGCTCACCATCTCTTGCAGTCAGAGAAATGCAAATCAAAACCACCCTAAGATACCATCTCACTCCAGTAAGATTGGCAGCCATTATGAAGTCAAACAGCAACAAGTGCTGGCGAGGATGTGCGGAAAAGTGTACAATTGTACATTGCTGGTGGGACTGCAAATTGGTGCAGCCAATTTGGAAAGCAGTATGGAGATTTCTTGGAAAGCTGGGAATGGAACCACCATTTGACCCAGCTATTCCCCTTCTCGGTCTATTCCCTAAAGACCTAAAAAGAGCATGCTACAGGGACACTGCTACATCGATGTTCATAGCAGCACAATTCACAATAGCAAGACTGTGGAACCAACCTAGATGCCCTTCAATAGACGAATGGATAAAAAATGTGGCATTTATACACAATGGAGTATTACTCTGCATTAAAAAATGACAAAATCATGGAATTTGCAGGGAAATGATGGCATTAGAGCAGATTATGCTAAGTGAAGCTAGCCAATCCCTAAAAAACAAATGCCAAATGTCTTCTTTGATACAAGGAGAGTAACTAAGAACAGAGTAGGGACGAAGAGCATGAGAAGAAGATTAACATTAAACAGGGATGAGAGGTGGGAGGGAAAGGGAGAGAGAAGGGAAATTGCATGGAAATGGAAGGAGACCCTCAGGGTTATACAAAATTACATACAAGTGGAAGTGAGGGGAAAGGGAAAAATAATACAAGGGGGAGAAATGAATGACAGTAGAGGGGGTAGAGAGAGAGGAGGGGAGGGGAGGGGGGATAGTAGAGGATAGGAAAGGCAGCAGAATACAACAGACACTAGTATGGTAATATGTAAATCAATGGATGTGTAACTGATGTGATTCTGCAATCTGTATATGGGGTAAAAATGGGAGTTCATAACCCACTTGAATCAAAGTGTGAAATATGATATATCAAGAACTATGTAATGTTTTGAACAACCAACAATAAAAATTAAAAAAAAATAAATAAAATAAAATAAAATTAATTCTAATCCCCAAATGCTTAAAAATTAGGGTAATTCATTCTTTGTTCTCATGAACACTTTGGTGATAAGCAGTCGGTTTCGTATCATATGAGTAACACTACATATAAAAAAATCTTTAAGAAATAACCAGGAAGGGAAATGTGTGGTTAAAAGCACATCCCTGACAATATTATGAATTACTGAAGACCATTTTTTCCAAAAATAGGTGTTTAAAATTTAGATTTACAAACATTAAAGATTGATTACTCTCGTTCTGTTCCATGTACTTACGGGCACTTACCACTTTAAGCCTTAAATTTTGCCAGTCTAGTATACAAATTGATAGCTCACTTGGGTATTAAATTGCTTTTTCTTAAATATTAATAAGATAAAGCCATCATTTGCTCATGTAACATGCAATTTGGGTTTTCAATTTGAAGAAAGGTTACTTATATCTTTTCCTTTTTCTAATTTGAAGTTTGTTATTTACTTATATATTCATGAGAATCTTTTTTTATATATTCTGGTTAAAACCTTTTGATTTGCAAACAACTATTTATACTGGGGTGTGTGATATGATTTTTCCCCACTATATTATTGATCTCTTTCATAAACAAATTTTCCATTTTATTTAAGCATTGAGAAATCATAGTTTTCAAGAAAGTGGCTGATTTCCCATGGATTAACATAGGAAAGTGTTCACAGTATTGTCTGTGGCCTATGCATCTTTTTTGTTAGATTTTTATTTTATTCATTTTTATTGTTATTTTATTCTTTATGATGTTCCCAGGACTTTGCACATGATAGGCAAGTACTAGCCTACCACTGAACTGCATCTCTAACCCTATCTTCTAAACTTCTTCTGTAAATAAATTTACACCAACTTCCTTGCTCCAAATAATATATTTTTTAGACATTGATATTCAGGAAATATTACATTTACTATGCCTTAATATTTTCAAATACTAAAATTTTCTAACTTTGCTCCTCCTCTCTTACATCAGCTTTTCCCTCCTTATTTGAACTATTTTCCTAACATTTTAAGTTACTTGCCTTATTCTCTTTTTATGTCTAAGCATTTTGAATTTCTAAATTTCCTACAAAAGTTTCCTTTTACTATATTCCAAATATTTAAAATAACTATTGTGGCCCCCATGGCCTTTACTCAGTTTCCTGGAAGTCAGAAGGTAAGTCAGATTCGAAATATTAAAGGTATGAGAAACTAAAAAATAAAATAAAATAAAGACAAGATTCAGAAATAAATGAACAGCTTGCGACATGGTGGTATGATCTAGCTGTGATGGAAGCTGTATCTAAAACCAAAATGGAGCTTGCAGTCTTTAATTAAATGGGTTGGAAACAGCAATGGGGAAAACAGGGAGAAGTTGATTGAGGCTTAGCAGGTTATGCCTACTTCCTCTCCCTTCTGGCTGCTGTATTTGAACCTAGGGTTGCCTGGACCAGGGCAGGGTGTCAGCATAATCTGGGCTGTCTCAAGTTGGTGGAGTTTCATTGAGAGTTCTCAGAAAAGCAAACCTCCCTGCCTTGATATGGCTCAAATAAACCTATAATTCACTCACGGCCCCCAATAATATACCATTTTTATCTGAAATCCAATTTAAGACTTTTTAAAAGTCTATTATGAATTTCTCTTGGATGTATGAGTTCTTCATAAATGTATTTTTTAAAATAGAAACATAGTAAATTTTGAATAGGTTTCATGAAAAGGGAAAATTAAAATTGAAAACCAATTGACAAAAAAATTGAGATTATACAGATTTATCTCTATGAGAACAATATACTTGTAAAGGGACCTTAAAAATAGTCAGTGATGGCAGGAGGGAGTTGGGATTTGCTACTATACCAGGCACAGAGAGTTACAATGTTGTAGGCCTGTAAATAGGAAGGGAGTAAAGACTCAAAGCCTGTGAAATGCCTATTAGCAGATGGAGGAGACCATGGAGTATAATTTTGGTCCTAGTACATTAAGAAAGAAAAACAAACAAACAAAAAAGAACAAGCAAAGACTCATCAGGAATATTAATTTTAGCCTGCTGAAAATCATACAAGATATCAAGCCACCCAGAACTTTAAGATAATGAATGTCCATTAACTTGGTATGTTGTGATGTGTTATGCTAACAGAGGAAAATTAGTATGTTGGTATTGCTTCAGACTCAGTAACACTAGGACTTTGGAGAAGTGTCTTAATTAATATCTGAGTTTCTATGTTATTTTTTGGACAAAAATGGGGATTCTAAAGCACAATTTTCTTTACCTTTTAGTATACCTTGAATTAAGTTATATTATTACTCTAGCGCTCCCTACCATACAAATATCCTTAAATAGTGTCAAATTTTTTTCCATCACTTAGAATCACAGAAATGTTCTCAGAAAGTGCTTGGGAAGGAAGGTGTGATTGAACCTGGCCGTGTAGCATGCACAGGGTTTGTAATTATATCCAGGGAAGAAACTAAATTGAAATAAGTAGAACAAATTGAAGAAAGACACAGAAGATTGTGTAGGACTGGTTCGGAAAACACTGAATTGCTAGAATTTGCTGCGATGGAGTGCCTATCAAACACACACATCTTTGACAATAGAGACAGCGCTTAACCATCCTGTATACCATAGTTTCTGAACACATTAGACCAAAGGAAGTTTCGAGTAAAGCTCAAGATTTGATTTTGTCAATAATAAAGTCATTTATTTTGCCACTAGGGAGTTATTCAGTGACTCTTATTTAGAAATAACTCTATTATACAAAATCCCACAAGATTTTCTTATCCCTCTTAGCAATCATCTTACTTTAGCAAAGAATCTGAAGTTGCAGAGCTGGAAAGAAACACTACCTTGAACCTTGTGTGTCTTCATTTTAAAACTGTTAATATGGGAAGCACCTTAAGGGTGAGGAATATAAAAGTAACCACAGACAAATATATGTGTATCTCTGTACTTCCTGGTAAGTATTTCCTGGTAAGGTAAACAAGGAAGAAGGGTAACCAAGATGCATATTTTCTTCTGATGCATATTAGAAGGACTTTAATAAATGAGGAACAAAGAAATATTAATGCAAAGTATTAGTTCAACTTTGAAAAATATCTATTATTTATTTTGATTGCACCAAATGACCTCATCTGATGACAGAGAGGAGGAGCAATGACATATACTCTCCTTTCCACTTCTCTTTTTAAATTTTCTAAAACACTCTGGAATATTTTTCTTGAAAAGTTGTTTTTATTTGCCTATTTATCTATTGATTTTTAGACATGACATTCTGTTCTGTTGCTCAGGGTGGCCTCTAACTCCTAGGTTCAAGCCATCTGCTGCCTCAGCCTCTTGAGTGGCTGAGACTATAGGAACTTGCCACAGCACTTGGATTTAACAATATTTTAAAATGTTGTTACATAAAATGTCTCTCATTTTATATGTTTATGTATTTTATTTTATTCTATTCTGCTTTCTCAAAACAATTACTTGGCCATCCAGCAAGGCTTACTGAAATTGAAATGTATTTTGGTGAACTGTACTGCATAAACAGATTCTGTAAAGTTTTCTTTTTTCTTTTTCTTTCTTATTCTTATTTATTTATTTATTGTTTGTTTGTTTGTTTTGTTCTGTTTTAACAGGTAGCAAATAATATAGATAAACCTGACCCTGGAAGAAGTCATTCCATAATTTGAGCTTAAAGAGGGTGCTTATCATAAGTGCAGATGAATCTCATCAATCATTCTTAAATATAAGGAGGGAGTACTAAGATAGAGTTGAAAAACCAAAGAAATTAAAATCTAACAGCATGGATGAAGTCACTAGCTATATCATACAAATAACAGGTTTTTATTGCTGAATCAATGTAGCTTCCAGAGTTTTTGTTTGTTTACTTAACATATGAAAACAATAATACCTGTCACACACAGTTCTGTTATAATATTTCAAGAGTTCTCTTATTTTTTAAAATTATATCAAGTAATTTTTTTTTCTCAGTCTTGATGGTAGGTATGAAAATTCACAGTGACAAAAGAAGTGTTGTCCTTGTCTTTAAAGTGTTCATAATCTCACTTTTGGTAAGGATTCATGGGAACTAAATCAAGTCAATTGAACAAAATAACAACTTCAATCATGTCATTCATCTTCATAATCCTCATTAAGCCCTTGGAGTATAGATAGCTGAAGAGCCCACTGCGTGTGTGGCTTGGTCAGCGTTATTCACTATCAGAATAGGTCTTTAGAACTAATTGTGTCTCATTGGTTCAGCTCTTTGTGGCCCTTTTCTTGGCATCTGATTGACAATGGTATAGATTCTATGCATCTCCTTTGTGTCCCTCAGGAGTCTCTGTTCCTCGTGGCCTTTTGTCAGTTTCCTCAATGCTACTATTTCTTATTTTTGCATTTCAGATATCAGAGTAAATCTGATTATTGTTTACTGTATCTTGTTCATAAACATGATTAATATCATTTGGTTTTGAGACAAAAGATTTCACTTAAAATGCTTGTCAGTTAGCTGAGGTATACTTGGTGATTGTACATACAAATATACATATAAAGTGAATCATATCTTATATATTCAGTCTATCCCTATATCCCTACATATGTACATAGTATAACTATGAGGACACTTGTGAGTCCAGAAACAAACCAATTTTTCCATGTTAGCTACATTTTCTTTCCCAGAAAATTATTCTGGATCTTTCTACCTCTAAGGAAAGACCTTTACATATCACCTCTTCCAATTCATTCCTTTTTGTTAAAAGATGCACACTATAGAAAAATCAAGTTAAATTAGAAAATGTGTATGTAATATGCATACTACTTCTTTCTTCTAAAATATATGGGAAGGACTATGATATTTCGTTTGTTCTGGAATTCTTGACTTGAAAGTGTCTGAATGGAAATTCTAGTTTTATCCATTTATGAAATAGTTTCTTTAATTGAGGCTTCAATGATTTTCAATATGGATTCTGAACATTATTTAAAATATTTAGGCTTCGCTTTTTATCTCAAAATATGAGAGTTATTCTATGGAAGGAATAATAAATTATTTTTATTGAATAAGACCATAAAGTACATTCAAGAGACAGGAAAATGAATGTCTAGCACATTCTAAATTAGAGGAAGGTATGGTTGTTTTAATAATCTATTACTGCTGTAATGACTTCTCACAAACATGATGGCTATATGTTACCGAAACACCTTCTTTCACATGTCTGGAATCCAGAAGTTTGAAATCTGACAGGATTGCATCCTCTTTGGGGACTGTAGATATGAATTTATTCCATGCATCTTCTGGTTTCTGGTGGTTATTGGGCATTCTGGATTCATAACTACATCACTCTTACTTCAGCCTCTATATTTGCTCTGCTTTCTCTTCTGTGTGTTTGTGAACTCCTCTTTCTTATAAGCACATTTGTGATGGTGTTTAGACCCATGCAAATAATCTAATGTGCTATGAAATGTATTATATCCTCTTAAAACTTGATTCTATTTTTAGAGACAGGACTTTTATGGATGCAATTAAGTTTAAATGTTAAGTGGAAATAAGCACAAGCATGACCTGACAAAATCAGTGTCTAATAAGAAACCAGAGAGGTTGTTTTCTTGGCATAGTGAGTATAGAGTGCTGTGGCAGCCAACTGCAGGGTAGAAATAATGTCCTTACCAGAAGCAACTCTGCAGGTCCTTGATCCGGGAGTTTTAGCCTCCAGAACTGTGGAAAGAGATTGCTATTGTTTTAAGTCACCCTATTTATAGTACTTCATTTTTTCAGTCCATAATGAGCAATAAAAGTGCAATTCCCTCATCTTGAGATCCTTAATTTCATCATATACTTTGCCAGAGAAGTTAATGTTCCATCTTTTGTCAGAAGATACTGGCATAACTTTTGGGGGGCAGCCCAAGTCCACCATTTAGTTTACTAATATAGTCACTCTATTTCAGGGCCATACTTTCCCAGACTAAGATGGAGGTCTCTATTTATTCAAGTAAATAGTAAATTTTAAAGCAATAGATTCCCAGAAGGTACCAGACACTTTATATTTAGTTTCCTACTCCCCTGAAACAAATGACAAAAAAAAAGCACACTGCAATTTAAGTGATTTTGCCCTCCTTTGGCAGAGCAGCAGGAAACAGCAGTCCTGCAAAGATATATAAATTGTCTGAAGCCCTATTTCATTTAAGTGCTAATCCAAGATTGAAATCCACATTTCTTTGACTACAAAATTCATTATCTATCCCCAAAGTCAGTTCAAATTCAAGTTTGCTTATCAGATTCAATAAGTTTTATATATATTTTTTTCATTTTGCTTTCTTTATACAAGAGTATAAAGAAGAGATGTCAGTGACAGAGAAATACATATATTAGGCTTAAAAGCAAGCAGTGCTTTAATTAAATGCTCTGCTTTCTTTATTTAAATAAATAAAAAAAATTATGCATTGGTGCTTATACCTTTGCAGTAATATATAATTTCTTTCCATTGTTAAAAATAATTACTATAGTTCTTTTAATTCTGAAGCAAAATTAAGTGTGATAACCTCAGTATTTAATATAAAATGTAGAAAACCAGGCACCTCAGTTATTTAGTTGATGAAAACAGGGGAAGATATTAGCAAATTTATGGAGAAAGAAAGTTGTAGTAGTCTTTCCCTCTCATTTTTGTCAGCTTAATAAAATAAAGGCTCTTTTATCTTTCATTCAAAATATCAAAGGTTCACAAAATTATAGATAAGTAAATTGTCAAATGAATAGTTAAATAGTAAATAAAACTTCTCACTTTGGACATATTCTTGTCTCTATTGCACCTCCAAAGTCTGGGAACATTTTCATAAATGTAAAATATTTGCACAAGAATATGTCATTCATCAAGCATTAAAATGTATCATCTGCACAAATGTATATTTTTAGGAATATGTTGAACACCATGAAATATTAATTCCATCATTAAAGAGCTTGTCCAATTCAGTTAGGTTTTAATCTGGTTGGCTCCATGGTAGACCACTATCACAGCACTTACCTTGTGCTGTCAATTTCAACTTATGGCTTTGACATTTTGCATTATTTGGCCCTCCCTAGTTACATGCAACAAGTGCTAATTTGAACATATTGAGTGAAGGGGAATTCAGAGGTAGAATATCAGAAGATCATAAAATCAAGGAAGAATTGCAGAATCAAGCCTGGGGAAAACAGAAACAAAGGCTGCTCCAGGGACACATGAATGATAAGGGTTTTGTTTTAGGAACAACTGAGCCAAGGCATCCAACCAGAAGTAATGAACCTAATCACTGTAGCAGTGTTCTTTATTTATTGGGAGCCACCCATGAGCTATATTAAGCATCCTCTCTCATCCTTAAGCCAAGTGGGTGTTGGTCTGGCATTGCATGTTGTTTGTGCTGCGTGATGCAGGTGGCCTCCTCCTTCATTCAGCAAAGAAGTCTGCTTTCCCATGGCTCTGGACCTGGGTGTTACTCTTTGGGGCTTGACCAGCCGACCCCCTGCCTTATGTGGTAAAGAACATTCTATCGAAAATCCTTTGTTAATTCCCCTATAAATAAATGGATCATGAGTTCTGGCTCTCTTTAAATCAGGGAAGATGACCCTTAAGGTTAAAGAGCCATCCTGTCCTCGATTTGAAAAATTATGTCTGTGTTGTGTGATTTTTTTTTGTGTGGCCTTGATAGCTTAAAGTTGCAGCCAGCCCATTTAAACCCAGTCTATCTCGTCTGTGTATGTAACAGTCCAGACTTATTCTCATCAATTAAATTCCAGTGATGCAGCTACTAATGTCCTAACTCGGATCACATTCTCATATCTTGCGTAGGACAGGGAATTGAAAGAGAACACATTCCTTAGTATGTACCATATCTTGAGAGAAACACAACCCTAAAGAAAGAAATCAGAGATGATTAGGAATGAGGAACATTTTAGGATGAGCAAACAGGTGCACTTGGAGATAAAGAGCTGTGTTTTTCAATCTTTGAATTCTAAACATTTTGTATAGAATGTATGCATAGCAAATATTGTGGTCTTACATTGTTGGAGTCATTACAACTGACACTGTTTGGAAAGATTTCTCCAACCATAAATATGTACGTTCCCTTTGATTCAGTTCTGACCTTTTTTTTTTTAATCCTAAGAAACCTATTGCAAATAAACAACAAAAGGGAAAAGATAAACAAAAATAAATTGACTTCAAAATATGCACTAGCTTCTAAGAAGGCATTGATGAATAAAAAGTAATATCTAAGCTGGTTATGGTGGCACACTCCTTTAAACCTGGATACTAGGGAGGGTGAGGCAGGAAGATGGCAACTTGAGACCAGCCTGAGCAACTTGGAGAGAACTTGTTTCAAAATAAAAATAAAAAGTGCTGGGATATAGCTCAGGGGTAGAGTGCTCCCAGGTTCATTCCTCAGTACCATACACACAAAAAGATCAAAAAGCAAATAAGTAAATAACTAAAAGAGTAAATTTTCTTTTTAAATAAGAAATAAATGATATCTACCCTTTTGGAAACTCCCAGCCTATTAAGTGAGGCAGATGTTTAAATCAATGTCAAGAATGATATGAAATATCCATTCAATCTGGAGACAAGAAGGTTGATGTTCATCACAATATTATTCACATAACCTCAAATTGAAAACTGTCAAAATATTCAAGTGCATCACAGTTTTCCAATTATACCCTATGAATTGTATACCTATAAATCATAGATAAAAACATGTAAGGGTGGCAACATTTATATTAGATGCGCAAAGACAGTACTTAGAACATGGGGGCTAAAATTGTGGCTATATAAGATATCCATGCATTTTAATATTGATGAAGACTGAGCGATGGCATTGAGAAATAAAAATAACTATTGTCAGAATATATTTCTTTTTTCTTAAATGTTGTTAAATATTAAAAGAAATTTACAAGGCAATCCAGGGACTATGTTCAGTTATCTGATTGTTCAGTAGAAACAAAATATACTAACTTTGCCTCTTTTCTGTTTCAGTGATTTAATCTATTCTTCACAGTGCTGCAGCTATAGTTCTTATTGTGAGCCAGGGGAGACTTTCCTTCAGTACTAGTGCTTATTTATTGCTTTTATTCTTTTTAACCTGTTTCCTCAATGTGACTGTAAGTTGGAGGCTATGGGAAGATAGGTGGTAGATGTTCAGTATATTTTAGCTGAATAAATAGCTGTTTTGATTCTTGTTAAAATTGATTTTCTTTTTAATGTTGCTATCCAATAGTGCCTGTCTATTTAGGAGTCCTAAATGCTTTAAACTCTCTAATGGAAATATAATGTCACCCTTCTTGCTATAAAGATATTTTTCTTCCAGTTTGTCTATTTCTATAGAACTCATCAAATTTCATCAATTCTAACCTTTTATCTCAATATATAATACTTGTCCAATCTGCTTTAAATTGTCAGTATTGACAACTCCGTCAGCCCTTGTTACCATCTTCGTGCTCATTTTAATGGCTTCTTTATTAGTCTGCTGATCTCTTTGTCTTCTGTTCTATTTTTACCTGTATGCTGCTGTCACATCATGGTAACAAGGTTTTGGCCATGCCATATTGTTTCAAAATATCCAAGGGACCTCCTTTTGGCTACTAAATTAAGTATGATCTTTGTACTACAATTCTGTAGCTCTCTACTTTGCTGTATTTTTTCCATGTTTAGTCTGCTCCTACGTTATAAAGCCACATGCTAACACAGGACCCTTCTTCCTTTGTGTCTTTGGTTAAATGATTACCTTCACACAGAGAGTCTCCTCATTCTTGCTGAACTATTCAGAGATACATTTTAAAGATACCCCGTCTACAATGCCTTTTCTTATTATACCAAATGAAATTGGTATACCATATAGGTATATGTGTATCTGTCTATATATTTCTTTTCCCCCTGTGATCAAAGTGTCAGACTCAGGAAATAGCATTTGTTGAATTTATTGTTTGTCTCTTCTGCAGAAGTCCCCTCATGCTTTGATGAGTGTAACACCATATTTAAATCAGCTCTGCCTGAAAAAGACATTCACATTTGAGTGAATAATATTAGAACTATCTATAGTGATATAGAAATACATTAGTTGTGGCATACTATTCTCTGGTAAAAACCAGGAAACTTCTTGTTCAATGTAGTGTTCCTAAAGAGATAAATTCTAGAATTATATTTAGGTTTCCCAGAGGTATAAAGCAGAACTTGCTTAGTGAAGCAATGGAGTGAATATAATCCTCTATGTAATTTATGAGGTATTACATAGCATTTTCTTTATTATTATGAAAATTAAGCATGCTAGGGATTTAAATAAAGAGAAAGAACGGGTATCAGCCTTTTTTTGTTGTTGTTATCTGGAATTAAACTCAGGGCCACCTGACCACTGAACCAAAAACCCAGCCCTATTTTTTATTTTCTTTAGAGACAGAGTCTCACTGAGTTGCTTAATACCTCACTTTTGCTGAGGCTGGCTTTGAACTCGCTATCCTCCTGCCTCAGCCTCCCAAGCCACTGGGATTACAGGTGTGTGCCATGGCACCCAGTGTGGTATCTGGCTTTTGAGGGTCCAGGATCTTTAAAATAATATATTATAAGAAATGAATATATTCATTGGCAAATTAATCCCAATGGACATCACCAATGAAAATTTGAACAAAAAGTATTTATTTTCAATGTGAATAATTTCTAAGTTACAGTTGTAAGGTCTCTGTTATATACCAATTGCTACTTTCTTGTTTTTCTCTGAGTACAATGCTGCCTTTGTACCATGTTTTACAATGACTATGTGAATCTGTTTGTTAAATCCATTTTTCTTGTTTTTAATGCTTGCTTTCTCTCTCTCTCTCTCTCTCTCTCTCTCTCTCTCTCTCTCTCTCTCTCTCCCCAGCAAAGTGCTACTGGAAACAATGAAAACACTCGAGTTGAATCAACTAAGAAAGAAAATCCAAGTACCATTCCTTGTGATTCTCAAGATGTAAGACTAACTTAAAGTGGTTTGAAAAAAAGGACATAAGCATTTTAAAATTCTTGTTCATGTCTCCATGAAACTTTCTAATCACATGTAATATGTGCCATATAAACTTTGAAATCCTAAATGTGATAATGCAAATTCTCTTTAGATATGAACTAAGTAGTTGTTCCATTAGGGAGTTCCACCACCAGATTCTTAGAATGTAACTGTGAACAGATGTTAGAGGCATAAGTTGGTGACTACAGACTCAGCATCATGCTTCGTTTCCACAACCAAGAGACTGGAAGCCATTAAAGTATTTCAAAACAAAATTTTAAAAAACAAACACAGGATATGATTCTGTAATATTCTCCAGCTAAGGCAAATAATCCAAGTATTATGAGACATCATATTATAGGCAGGAAGATACTTAACCTCCAAATTATATTAGAAAATATAGACCTGAGTCCTATGGTTTTTCATTCAAAATGACAGTAATGAAATTTTAGCTCTTTAAAGTTTCAGTGTGGCAGAATTAAGCTTGTAGATCTATGATGTCTAGGTTTAACAACAAATGCCAACTGTGTTGTGCAGATTTAATTAGACTAAATTAAAAATTAGAAAGTGCATACTCAGATCATTCATACCTGAAGAAACCCAGGCAGCAGAAGAAGGAAATAAGGGAGAGAGAAAAATAAATAAATAATATCATCCCTTTTTCCTCTGTTGTCTGCAAAACTGGATTTAGAAAGAGGGATTTCTCAATAGTTTACCTTCAAATCTTTGTATATTGAAACATGTACCAAAACTATGTAATGTAGAACACCAACTTAACTAGTAGCAGAAATACAATATTTTGCAATATGTTTCTAAAGGAACAGTCAGAAAGGCTTTGAGGAGAGAAAGAAATATTTTTTTCTTTTAGTTTGAATGATATGCAGAACTTTCACAATGTGATTAAGTTTTCAGAAGCAGAAAAAGATATCAGAGCAGTACAGAGGTGAGAATACAGTGCAGAAAGTGGTGAGGTATGTATCCAAAACATTAATTTGTAATTATGGAGCTGGGGCCTTCCAAGATACTGAGGTAGAACAAAGACCCATCCTTCAGAACCCAATTTTTTATGATCAAGTCAGAAATATTTCAGACATGTCATTCAGAATAACAGAAATGAGTTTATTGAAAGGATAGGAAAAAGGAAAGAGGACACTCTCAAGGGACAGAGTGGGTCTTCTCAGAGAGGAGGGGGACAGTGTGTCTCTCCTGCACTTTAGCTTTATTGGGGGATCCCAGAGAAGTTTTCTAAGAGTCCCATCTGAGTCCACCTCTTGACTTTTGACTGACAGCAAAAGGACATGAAAATTTTAAGTACTCTCTGCCACGACAATTCTAGGTCCCCTGTGTCTATGCTGAGTGGTTCTAATTAGATTCATAACCATAAATTCTTACAGATTTTATGGTTGGGGCAATTATCCTTATCTTCCAGAATCTTGTCTATGAAAGCATCACAAAAATCTCCCTCTTCAATGTAACTTGGGTTCCTCTTGTGAACATTTTTTCCTGCATCATTTCCTTGCAGATAACAGGTAGTTTGCTGAGGAATGTGACATATCCTGTCCACTCAGCCCGGGCAGGGATGCAGATAATTTTTTTTTTTTTAAAAGAAAGCACATGCAGAATCACATCAGTTACAATTCTGCAATCTGTATATGGGGTAAAAATGGGAGCTCATAATCTGCTGGAATCAAATGTATAAAATATGATATGTCAAGAGCTTTGTAATGTTTTGAATAACTAATAATAAAAAATAAAAGAAAATTAAAAAAAGAAAGAAAAGAAAGCACATGGGCATCAGCACAATAGGCCCACTTTACAGAATGATTCTCTTAATCCTGTGTCCCACCATCCTCATCTGTTTGTCCTCTAACACTTAGAAAGTGAGGGCCCCTGAATTCCCTAGCTAAGGAGATTATTTTGAATTAGGGAGATAGTTAATATTCCTAATGTTTATGACCAACTAAGTGGGAAAATCATGGTATTAGTTTTAAGGAGGCTGTTTTAGTATTTTGATGTATTTTTCAGAAACTATATAAAAACATGTTCTCATTAGACACAAAACTGGAATGTTATGTGTGGTTTGTTAGTGTCCCCCAAACACCATTCTGTTCTACTTTTTCTACCAAGAATTCGGCCTTCAAAATCATGTTACATTTTGCTCTTTCTTTCTCTCCTCTTCTTCATCTGTAGCAACTCCTCCCTGCCTTCAGTAAGTCTCATAAACATCTGCTTACTCACTAGTGGTCCCTGTCTGAATCCCTTTAAAACTCTTCTTCCACTAGAGCTGGTGATATATCTCAGTGGCAGAGCACTTATGTAGCATCCACAAAGCCTCTGGTTCAACCCACAGCACCCCCAGACCAAAAACAAAAACAAAAGCAAAGCAAAAAACAAATAAAGACTTCCTCTACTTGCACAAATATGAAGAATTCTCTCTCTAATCTGACCTCAGTAGATTTTGGTTTGTTGTGTCTACTTTTAAGCAGTTGCAATTTCTAGTGTAAACAGTGCTCAGTGTTCAGAGGTTATAGATTCAGGCACAGTTGCAGGCCAAAAGAATAATATAAATAAATGAAATCAGTCAACATAGCCTATAAGAACTAGTGGAAATTGTGTGAACATCAGTTTTCGAGTTCTAGACCAGTGTTTCCTAGCCCTATCTTTAGCATTGTATTACCTAGAGAACACTTGCAAAATATTATCCCCCAAGATGCACTCCAAGAAACTTAATTCAGCTCTCTTGTGAGTGAGACCTGGATATTTATTTCACTTATTTTTAAATTTCCCCACACAATACTAAAGTGCAAATCACTTTTATTAACAATGATTTTCATATATAAATAATCATAAAATCATTTGAAAAATTAAGATTATGAGCAACTACTCAAGTATTCTATATAAATAGAACTGGGTGGATTGGGTGGATTTTCTATTCTTTTTTTTTTTTTTTTTAATAGCATGTGCCTAACAACTCTATTCCAATCCAGTTTATCCTGAGGATTATGATCCATAATTTGAAGCACTTTGCAGTTGAAAAAACGTAATCTCTGTAGTTGTCATACATTGCTAACTTTTTTTTTTACTTCTATTACCCTATATTTGCATTTTAAAGAAGAAAACTTCTATGTGAGTTTTTGTAATGTTGACGATGAACAATTTTGGTATCAGCTTGAAAAGGGTACAGTGAATTTATCCTAGTTGAAACCTTCATTTATTATATAATCACCTTCAATATTCATATATGCATATATAATATATGTGTGTATATACATATTTGTACTTATGTATCTCTGTGTTATTGATCAATAAACTGGAGTACAATTTTATTCATTGCTAGACTTTATAGAGAAAGCTGGTGGACAGTGACCACTCTAAACTACAGAGTCTAGGTTATGATTAATCTAAAGCATTGAGAGCCCTATAGTTTATTTTTATGATTCCCCAATGTTGAATTAAAATCTATTGACTTCTTACAATTTACAGAAAGAAAAGTGGGAGTATTTGGATTGGTTAAAGCTATTGTCCCTGAACTTGTTGGAATTCACCTAGAATATTCTGAATTTTGTTAAGGATTGTGAAATATATCATTTCAACTTCAATATGTCAATATAAAAATATCGTCAACCAACCTGACACTATACAAAGAGAGAAATTTAAGTTTGACCTTTGGATTGCTTCATTGCACGTTTCAAATGACCAAGAAAGCAGAACATTCCTTCATTTAAGAAAAATAAAAAGGCACAAAATACATTCTTGGCTCATTTTCCTCATTTATATTCTGTAAATCTTGTATATATTATAAAATATTGGCATATGCCTTCTTATGACTTTTCTTCAATCAGAAATTGAATCAGTGCTTCTCAGTTTTATACAAGAAAATAAAGTAGGTGATAGTGTATCTTCATTTTAATCTTAATAACCTTAATTGACAAAATAATGGTTACCACTTTTATTTTAAAAACTTTTTAAAAAAGTTTTTTCAAAGAATTTTAATTTTAATTCAGAAATTTTAAAAATAATACAAGTAAGTTAAAATAAGTACTTAATGAAGGTAATAACAGAAAAGATTGAAAACAAAAAAAAGGGAGGAGCAAAAATAAAGATCCATTAAACTCAGATTGAGTAGAAGATATTGATAAAGGTTAATATGAACCCTCAAAGTTTGATTGACTGAACAGTTTCATCACTCCTCTCAGATAATATAACAAAGAGGGAGATACAGATATTTTAAGTTAACATTTGTACATCTGCACAGAAGAGAGCGATGCTCTCTCAATGCTTTGAATGAATGAAAGGGGAAAATGGAATAAATTATTTGTGAAAAACTTGATAGTTTTATGTAAACAACTTTATTGAGATGAAATTTGAACACCACACTTTCAACCCATTTTAAGTGAATATTTTAGTGACTCTTTGCATTTACTCCATTGTCCAGCCACTACCACAATCTAGTGTTGAAACATTTCCATCTTCCTAAGATTCTACTGCCTTTTTTTTTACAGTCTTATTCAACCACAAACTTAGTCTCCATAAGCATACATTTCCTCTTTTCCATAAATTTTATGTGAATCGATCATACATGAAATGTAATCTTTTTCATCTGACTTCGTACACCTAGTATAATGAGTTTTAGTTCAGACATGCTGTAGAATGTATCAATAGTTAAATCTTTTTTATTGTTGAACAGGATTTTATCATATGATTATATTTCTCTTTTTGTTTTTAATCCATTTACTATTTGGTACCTTTTGGATTGTTTAACTTTGTGGTTATTCTGAATAATAATGTTATGAAAATTCACATAAATATCTCTGTGGGGTCATATGTTTCAATTTCCATGGGGTAAATGCCTATAAGGGGAATAACTGGGTTTTATTGTAAAGTCATGCTTACCTTTTAAACAAACTTTATCCAATGTGGCTGCACCTTTCACATTCCTGTTAAAAATGTGCAAGAGTTCCAGTTTCTCCACATCTTTATCACCATTTGTTGATGTCAGACTATGTTGAAAAGTAGATTCTGATGAGAATTTATCAAAAAGAAAAATGAAATATTTTCTCCAAGAACAGAAAGTTTTCTTTTGTATGATTTCTTATAACTTTATTCCTTCATTAAAGTTTGTGATCTATCCCGAATGATTTTTTTTTTTTTTTTTTTGAGGATGTGGTAAGTTTCTACTTTCATTATTTGTCTTTTGGTATTCAGTTGTCCTAAACTTTACAAATTAGTTGTAAAGAATATCCTTTCTTTATTGAACTGTTCCAGCACTTTTTTCTACAATTGGCGACAAATGCGTATTTTTAAGCTTTCAATTTTGTTTCCTGAATTTTTGTCTATCCTTTTGCCAGTACCACACTCTCTTGATCATTGTAGCTTTACAGGAAATTTTGAATCTGGGAATTTAGAGTACTTGGACTTTGCTCTTCCTCTTCAAGATGATATTAGCTATTCTGAGTCTGTTGCATTCCCATGTAAATGATAGGATCAGGTGTCAATTAAATGAATCAGAGTTTAATTTCCATAGGGACTGCAATAATTTCTGAAGAAATGTCATCTTAACAATATGTTGATTCTTCCAATCCATAAACATGTGATGTCTCTGCATTTACTTAGATCTTTTTAAAAATATTTTTCAGCAGGGATGTATAGCTTTTTAACTAAATATTTCAATTAACTTATTCACTGAACGAACTTGAAAATTTGCAGAAGAAAACTTTAAAAACTATAATTTAAAATATGGAATAGCTTCATTAAATGCTAAATTAGAGAGCAATACTATATACAGCTGTTAAAAACATCTAAAGAAAAAATAATATTTAAATCAATCATTGTGTAAATCAGTATGAAGTTTCCTAAGAAATGATTATATATGGAACACTCATATGGTCCAGCTTTACTACTCTTAGGTATTTGTACTAAAGTCAGCATACTGTAGCAATACATGCATACACATGATTATAGCTATACAATTCACACTAGCCAAGTTACTGTCTATCAACAGATGAATGGATTAAAATAAACTCTTAATGAATAAGTGCCAGAAATAGAATAAACAATTGTAGGAGGCACTACCATATGTTAGATTAATGAAAAAGAACCATCATGAAACAGGGTCAAACAAATGAAACATTAGGATGGAGAAAAAAAGCAATCATGTTAGTATCCCTTTCCATTCCAACATTCTGTGATCCTGAGCCACCTCACTGAGAGCTGGTACTGAGTCCTTGCATTTTGAATTTAATTGATTATACCTGAGATTGAAGAGCATAGGAGAGACATAGATTTGAATGCTAATTTGCTATTTCCTAACTTGCCACTCTGGTCTAAGTGAATTTGTTAATCAGATTCATTATCAACATAATGTAGACCAATGGTTTTCAAAAGATGGCTAAGAATCACCAGGTTGTTCAGTTAACTTGCTTATAATCAGGTTCTACTTCCACCTATTATTCTTCAGTAGATTTTCCAGTGTATTTTTCTTCTGTCAATGTTTCATGCTAAACACTCTGTAAAACTCTGATGTTGAGTTCTTGCAGTTTTGTTCTAATTTTATATAATATGTTAAATATTTTATATTCGAGAACATAGATGTTCATATTAATTTCTTCTAAGAAAAAGTTGCAATTTTAATATATAAAGTCTCACAATATTCTATGGCAAAAGATCCAAACTTAAAATTAGAGATAATGCTTAATCTTGGATACTGTGAGAAGCATGCTCACCTGTCCAAACACAGAGAAGGGACTAAGAGAGAAAAGATACCGGGAAAGCGATGGTCTTGATGCATTTAATCAGCTTTGTATCCCCTAGTGTTCAAGGTTCCTCATTGGTTGAGTATTGTAGTCTTTACAGTCTTCCTGAATGTTGTCAGGTTTTTACTGTCTCCTACTGGGTTATTTAAAGAAATGTACCTTAGTTGTTTTCACTTCCCCTTGTTTTCATGTGTCAGGAATGTCTTCTTGATATGAATGCATTTTGACACATATAAAATTTTTACTTTAATTTACCTAAGTTACTATTTCTTAACAGGGAGATTTCTTTCTTGGTTAGGCCAAACCTTTTCCTCCCCTTTGTGTTTGTCAAGGGGCTGTTTAGGTGAACGGACTTTGGATCTGCCACATCCATAGAATATGGTGCTATTGTGTGAGTTAACTGCTTGTAACTTACCATTCTGCTATATTTACACTCCAGCTGCTTTTCCTACATTCCCCATGTTACATTTAAGGCTAAATCCTATATTCTGAAAATGGATCACTGTACTTTGTATTTTTCACAGATACCTTTGAGGGTTTGTTCCACTTCTTGCCTATGCTCTCTGCAAGCCAACTAGGGTGACTTAGGAAAATGTCTTCTGGATTCCTTAATTCTTTTTTTAGTAGAAAAATAAAAGTTAAAATTGCTCGCTAAAGCTTAACACTACATTGAACCATCAGTCTGGGGTATATTTAAATTATTTTAAAACCTGTTTTGCTTAAATGGTAATATTGGATCACATTGAGAAAGCTAAAGATGTACCTACTCTATCCCATTTTCCTGCAGCTTGCAAATGTTCTTCATATTGTTTATTAGCTTATTGAGATTTAGAGACAATGAGCATTTTATTTTAATTTTCACTAGGGATTCAGAGTTAAGGCTCAATGTGAGTGCATTTTGCAATGTTTGTGATTCCTATAAATAGCAAGCATTTAATTTTTTCTTAATGTGCTAAGAAAATGCAAAACAACAATGGCTTATGTTTAGTACTGGGAGAGCTTGCTCAGCTTCATGCCATTATGCCTGCTTTGGAATCTCTGAGCAAAGGGAGTCTATTAAACAGTACAGCATTGTCTAGGGAAAGGAGAGAAGAAAATGTGAGGAAAATAAACCCTAGAGCTGCATTGCGGCAAATGATGCCAATTCTTTCATGGTAAAACAATTTTGGCAGAGATTTAAGATATTCTTGTTTCCTGATTTAGGCCACACTGATTGTGTGACATTTGATGAGTTGTTAGCCTGTATGTGGTTAAACTGAACATTTTAGCAAAACTATGTGCTGTTATAATTGGGGTAAGAGACAATACAACATTGACATTCTGGGCCTTATACCATATGAAGAGGTTGATTTACTAGGAAGCATTCTTTATTATGGTACTGTGGTATTTCAAGAAGGAGCAGGCATGCCTATGGGTAATGCAAAAATGGTAAATAGTTTCCAAAGGTCTTCAATGTATGCTTTTCCCATTGGATATAAATCTTCATGTTTATCCTCCTATAAGCAACTTAATTTAAACAAGCAGAAAAAAAAAACTCAGTTGTAAATTCTTTCTAGAAGCAGCATAAAAGCTTTAATACTGGTTACAATATCCATTTGTTAAGTAAAATATTGCAAACAGCATGCTGATATTTATTGTAAAAACACTGGCTAAACAACACTGTGGAATAACAATACTTAATCTAACTAATTATGTTCTGACCTTGCCTATCTCCTGCTTCCTCATCTGGATTCCCATAATATTTGGATGATAAATGCATTTGTCCTTCATTTCAGTTCACCTTGCATTTTAGTCATCTGTATAAGGTTCTCAGTTTGAATTAAAGAATGAGAATATAGTAACCTTTGTATTGTAAATTAAGGGTTAGAGAAGGAATATTATATGCCTGGAGGCAGCTGCTTTAGGGACATGGATATTAGACCATGCCTTCCTTACAGCCTAAAACTACTGCTGTCCTCTCTAGCAGCTGAATAGAGAATTCTCACCTGTTTTCAGCATATTTGTTTTGAATTTTTTAATTCTTTGTTTTCTAAAATACTGTGTTATGCTGGACACAGTGCCACATCTCTGTAATACCATCAACTGGGGAAGCTGAGGCAAGAGATTGCAAGTTTGATATCAGCCTGGGCAACTTATGGAGATCCTGTCTCAAAATGAAAGAAAGAGAGAGAGAAGGGGGCAGGAAGGGAGGGATGAAAGGATTGGGGATTTGGCTCAGTGGCAAGTGTCCCTGGTTTCAATCCCTAGTACTGAAGAAAGTATGTGTTCATACATATAGTTCTGCAATAAATACGACAAATCAATTTTGTGTACAAAGGTGGCACCAAAGAAAAATTTAGCCAAAATTCATTTATGTTTCTGAGTAACACATTTAATTGCATTTTGGTTTCATTTGTAATGGTCTGAACATAGTAGTTATTAGCCTCTAGTTTGTCCCATCTCAATTAAATATGGAGAATGAATCACTTTTATATCTGTCATAGATTTTTTGTTGGTGTAACTTCAGGTTACCCAGCTGTTATATTTGCATTAATTATTCTGAGTTACTTAATGTTTTAGAGAAAGTTCATAAGAAAAGTAATTAATCTCTCCTGTGCAGTACAACTAAGTGTTTAATACTAATAACAAAATTAGAACAATTGTCAGGGCCTGAGGTACAAACTAAAATACTTGACTATGAGTCTCTATAAATGATTCCTTTTGCTTTAATTCTTAAAGATTTATTTGTTATTTCTGAGACTAGGAATAAAATTAAAAGTACATGAAGATCAAGTGTCTCTTCTCTACTATAAGCATTCTGTTGATAGTTGATTCAATTATTGTGATCTTTTGAAAAGGTTATTCTGAATATGTAACTTTATTTTCATAAATAATTTTCCAATGGAGAGTTTGCATAGAACTCAAATATATGCATGACTTACAATGTATCTCTTCGCAAGTGTTTTAGTGCCTAAGTAGATAATATGGACTGATCTAATCATTTTGCTGAAGAGGAAAAAAAAAAGATAATAAAAAAAGAAAGAATCCTTTAAAGTTAAGGATGATTAATAATATTTTTATCTTTCCTTATTAATCATAAACAGAAAAGGAGAGAACAAGAACCACAGACCTAGAAGGAAAAAAGAGATGTTAAATCTTTTGACAATGTCAAGATTCTATAACAACTAATCAGTATATTGATATCAGAATAGTAAAATTAAAGTGACTGAATCCCATAGAACTTAAGTATTTATTAAGAACAGGAATTTTGATTGAAGTAAAGCTGCTAAAAGAAGAGGAAAAATGTAAATTAAATTAAATTGAGCACTTGAGAAGTGCAGAATATTCCATTAGGAATTATTATATATATTTTTTATTGAATCCAATTCTTCTAATAACCTGTTGAAGTCGTTGTTATTTTGTTGACCTCACAATTAAGGAATTTACAACTTCAGTAAATTGAAATAAGTTTACACAGCTATTGGGGGTAAAAAAAAAAAAAAATGTCTGGGCCAGGCACAGTGATGCAATTATTTAATCCCAGCATCTAGGCAGGCTGAGGAAGGGGAATCACAAGTTCAAAGCCAGCCTCAGCAATTTAGGCATCCCTAAGAAACAGAGTGAGACCCTGTCTCAAAATGAAAAATAAAATGATCTGGGAAGAATAAAGGTACTTTGCATTAGACAGAGGAGAGTGAAGGGAGGGGAAGGGGTATGTGGGTAGGAAAGATAGTAGAATGAATTGGACATTATTAACCTATGTGCATATATGATTACATGACCAGCGTAATTCTATATCATGTACAACTAGATGACTTGCTGGTTGAGTACCTCAGGTTCATTCCCCAGGACCAAAACAAAGAAAAAAAATTGTCTTAATCCATTGGGGCTGCTATAACAAAATACCATCAACAGAGTGGCTTTTAAAGAGTAGAAACTTATTTCTCACAGGTTTGGAGGATGGAAATTCCTACATCAAAGTGCTGGTGGATTTCATGTTCCGGTGAGGGACCATTTCCTTGTAATTGCCGCTATCTCACTGAAACCTCAGGACAGAAGCAGTGAGGGATCTCTCTGGAAACATTTTTACAAGAGAAAAAAATCCCACATTTGAGGCGGGTATTCTGATGACCTAATCACGGCCCCGCCCCGCCCCGCCCCAATATCTCTGCTCTCCTAATTCTACCCCCTTTTGGTTTAGAATTTCAACATATATATTTTGAAGTGTGTACAAATACCAGAATTCTAAGGTGGAAACAGCTACCTCCTAACTTTGTTCACATTGCCATGTTACTTCTATTATCTCACACCATTGTGATGTCAACACTTTGGCAATATATACAGCATTAGCTTCATTTCACAAGTGAGAGTATAAATGAGATTAAATTGCTATTTTCAATCAACATTCCACCATCAAGTACTGTCCTGTCCTGTGAAATTTTCAATGTGACAATTATAGACAAATTTAAATGAAACAAAGATCCAAATAACTACATATTAATGGACTTTCCATTAACCCCCCTCTTTAAATATAATTTCTTTTGATATCAATTCTTTTAAATGTTCTTCATATTAAAATACTGCCCTTTCTGAAATATAGTAGTCTGCATTTTGATTGATTTATCTTCTCTAATATCAAAATTTAAACTTAATAATGCTAATGACTAGAAACCTCAGTGTTCATCAGCATGTCCACATTATCCCAAATAGTAGAAGACCAGGATGGGACTCAAATTCATTCATGTGTGACTTCAGAGCCTATTCTCTCCCCATCACAATGAGAATTCTGATAATTATCAGGAATACCACAGTATTATAGACCCCTCCACCAAACATTGTGATCACCTGGTTTTTCTTATGCATATAAGTAAGTAATTAGCAGGACTTGTATCATCCACATAGTTTTTTTGTTACCTAAATTGCTTTGTGGTCATAAGCCAACATTTTTCAGATGTTAGTTCATTGACAAATATCAGAAGAAAACTAATTTTTTTTCATGTTGTTGCTGAAAATGTGTGTGTGTGTGAGAGAGAGTATTTTTAATCACTTTAATAAAGATGTGTTCATGGCTAGGCCCATTTCATTTTTTCCCAGTCCATAATTTATAAATGCAACTGTACTCCTCCCTAGGTCTCCTACATAATTGAGTAGGTGAGCTGAATATTGAAGCAGCTGAAGTTGTACATGCTTTCCTGATCAGTCTGCATATTTTATTACTTTAATTTCAAGACCTGGGTACTTTACTAATCAGGCTGAATTTTTACCTAATTGAGATCATGAAAGTGTTTTGAAGGCCTGTGCTAGCATTTAATTGTACCATTTTATAAAATTCCCCAAATAATTAACAAAACTTTGTTTCTTTTAAGACAAAAATAGTTATTTTTTATAACCAATCCATCATTCACTATACCCCATTACATCTCTGTCTGTTCTTCCCCAAGTGAAATAATATTGTTTAATTATACATGCGTGAGGGAAAATTACATCTGAATTTTTTTTTCTGCACGAGAAAATAAATGAGGTTCAAATTGATAAAGAAGGTTGAGCTTAGAGAGGCACTTTTCTAACTTACACTTTACATTTTCACAAAACTGTGCATTGACCTATTGGCCAAGTGAAAACAGATAATCCTTGCATAGATAGTAATACTTAATATAAAGAGACACATGAGTTATATCCATAAGAATGGGGGGGGAGAATGAAAGAAAGAAAGAGAAGATAGAAAATAGGAAAAGATCTGAATAAAAGGCAAGTGGGGAGGAAATCAAAGGAAGGATGGAGAGATAGATTGAGATACACATAGAAATAGATAGTTACATGTAGGATCAGAGAGGCAGAGAAAAAAAATAATTGCATATTATTTTGAAAATGATACAAATGTCAAAGTACAACAGTGAAGTTTTATGTTTTGCCATCCCTAACTTTTTCGTTTGCTTAGACATTTACAATGTTATGAAAATCTATTTTCAGTGTACTAGCTTTGCATTATTGTGATATTGTCTGTATAATTTTCTATCATGTGTTTTCAGATTAAATATATTTTATGTAAGTATCTTTAAAGAACATTCTCTTCACAGCTATAAATTATTTATCCATTTTTTTCACCATTATTCAATTCTCCTACTTATATACAACCACTATTTTATACAATCATCATTTTGTATTCTTTCTTTTATATTATATACAATCCCATAATGATTACTTTTGTGTGCAAAGTTCTTTTATTTTCATTTTCTTTCAATAACAAATTATTTCCTCTGAAGACAAAATATCCAAAATGAAAATATGCCATACCATGAAAATATTTAAAATAATGTGTTAATTTTATTAAATTAATTCCAAACTATATTAATTTATTTCCATACTATCATTATAAAAGAGATATACAGACAGAAGGATTGTTAGTAGACAGAGAACTCTATTTTCATATATACTGCTGATAGAACATGTATGGTTTTTATTTCTTCATTTAGAAACAAAATATTTTACCATTTTAATGATTATTTATTAATGTTAGCATAATTCTACATATCAGTGTTCAATATCATAAATCACTACAATTGCCTTTTATTAAATATATAATATCAAGTAGTCTGCTATATTAACTATAGATATGATTGATTTATTATATATTTAAAATGTGTCAGATATTTTATTCCCAATTCCTTCTTCATTTAAAATCTGTGAACAACCCATAATTTCTATTTTTTTCCCCTATGAATAAATAGGGAACATGATCCCTGGGCCAAAAGCAGTTGAGTTACAGCCCCCATGTCCAATAGTGAACAAGTGAATGAGTGAACTCATTATTAAGTTTTCTGAATGCAAAGCCTGCTCCTCTCACTGCTTAGGAACTTGATATACTTGATCTCAATTTATCCTCAAATATCTCACAATGATACATACATTATTTCTGTGATTTTGTGTATTTTAAAGATTATGAAGTCTTGACTGATTGTACCTCTGATGCCCCCCAACCCTGTTTACAAAATGCATATCTTTTTTCTCTCTCTCTCTCTCTCTCTCTCTCTCTCTCTCTCTCTCTCTCTCTCTTTTTTTTTCTTTTTTGGGTACTGGGTATACAATTCAGTGGAGCCATATCCCCAGTCCTTTTATTCATTATTTTTTTATTTTTATTTATTTAATTTTGAGACAGGGTCTTGCTAAGTTGCTTAGGTCCTTGCTGAGGCTGGTTTTGAAACTTGAGGTCTTCCTGGCTCTGGAATCGCAGGTGTGAACAACCACGCCCAGCTAAAAAGTACATATTCTTTTTACCAGAAAATATATTTTCGATATACATACTAAATCCTCTCTTATATTGTTTCTCTCCCAATTTTGTCAATATCTTCAAGAGAAAATGAGCATATTCTATAATTATTACTTCCTCATAAAGTCTAAAGTACCATTCATCTTTAAAACAGAATCTTGTTGACATTTACATAGGTGATGTGCATAAAATTCTCTACCATATAGATACCATTTTATAATTAGTAGTTTAATTTAAATCTCCTGTATGATTAACTTTGTTACCTTTCTTCACTTCATTATCCATGTGGACTTTCTCAAGAAATATGAATAGTGTGTTCATCTTAACTATTCAAACTTTTGACGATTTTCCATATAGTTCTTTTGAAGATATTTCATTATAATCAAGTGTTGGAAGATATATTTGTGTTAGCATTTAAAATCATAATCATAACCACTGCCCTGCTTAGACTCTAAATCAATGTCTTCCTCTGTATGAAAGTAACAGGCATAGTAAAGAAATGTTTTAACTCCCCCAAATCCCATAATTCAGTTGCTGAATTATTTCTAAAATACCTAAGACCAAGATATTTGCCACATAATATGGCAAAGATGCTTGAGGGAGACAAATATTTTTGCAGTATTGGTGTTTGTGTCATGTAATGTGTGTGTGTATGTGTGTATATGTTGCTTGCTATTCTACCCAGAACACTGTTATGATTTAGTACATCCTTATTAAAGGATGAACAAAGAGAGCTTCTGGACATTAGTTGCCTCCTTATGTTAATAATTTTCATCATTAATGTTATAGACAATGTACTGAAATCTTAGTAGGTTTAGGTGCACTGAGATAAATGCCCTAAATTTTTAAATTTAATTCCTGTGAATACTTAGGAGCAAACAGTTCCTCAATGGAAAAAAATAAATAATGAAATATATATTGAATACTGAAATATTGAGAAAAAGGGAATACTTTGTCCAAGGCCACAAAAGTAGTAATAGTAAATTTAAGAATTTGAGCATTGGGAAATCATGTACTTCTTAGTCAATGGGTTTAAACACAACCTTGTTGTGCTTAATCATAAAATCTCTCATACAAATAGCACTTTTTGTCTCTTTCTATGAGTTGGAATTCTATTTTAGGTTATAGCAATAAGAATTAAAGAAAATGATACTTACTGAAAGTACTACTGGGAAATTAGGCAAAGAAAATATTGATCTGACAAAAAGTTTTGTGTTTGTGTGTACTTAATAGTGATGGTGAAAAGAAAATCTGAGTTTGAGTAGGTGGCACCAAAAATGAAGCTGAAATGGAATATTTTTGATTGCCAACATAATTGATGATAATAATAGTAAAATGAAGTTCATTGGTTAATAAAATTTAAGTTATAAAAATAATATATTTTGTCATGATACTGAAGACTTTTTGAGAGACTTATTGATGATAGTATCATTTAACTTGCTTCCTGGCTTGCAATATTGTTATTCCTACAGAACAGTGGTTATTGACATTTTTAAATTTTTGAGTCCACACGCATCACAAATATAGTAGTTCTATAATTCTTCCCTTATTTTTAACTTTCAAAAAAAAAGGAAACAAAATTTCTATTAGAATTGAACTTCTTTGTAGCAGCTGATTTCCATAAGCACTGCTGAGATCTCAAAACTGACCATGAAAACTTGATCTGTCATTGAAAGTCCCACTCACGTTGTACTGATTTTGTCCCTAGCTTCCCTTTCAGTGTTCATCAAAGTGATGGGAACTTAAGGGAATTTTTCAAAAGAGTTTGGCTCCTACTTTTCTTTGTTTAATTTAACTAAATTGACCTATTTTTATTTGCCACTTTTATAGGAGGGCAGAACCTGTTTAACAAAACACAAGGACAGTCCCCCAAGAAATGCAACTGCAGATTCAGAGCCTGTCCCACAGGTATGTGCTTTCTTGGTCTGTTTTATTTTGATTATGTTGGGAAGTACTTCTTGGATCCATTGCAATCAGTGTGTTTGCTTTAGCTGGAGACAGGGTGGTACTGACTAGTACTAGAGAGTTCCTTCAACAAGGGCCATTGGACCTGTGTGGGGCCGTGCTTTCCACTAAAGATTCTCATAAGATTCACGGTGAAGGAGCTCTCCCTCAACTTCACCCATGCCACAACCAAAAATATGTATATGTACATACAAAATGTACATATGTATATATACGTGTGTGTGTGTGTGTGAACAGAGTGCAAAATACATGCAAAATAAACTTCCTATGGGATGAAAAAGAATAAAGAAGATTTGGGAAAGCAAGGTGGAAAGGGGTACCTATCCCACCTCCCCCTGCCAAAAAGAAAAAAAAAAACACCATCAACACAACTCAAAGGCTTCATTCTGAATTCTCTTCTGTATTGCTTTATAAGTAACCAAAAATATTCCATTATAGCAATCTTAAGTTTTATTAGGGTTAGATTGGTCAGACGTGAATGGTACAATCAAAATTTTCTGAAAGCAGTTATTGGAAGTCTGGCTATTTATGTACAAAATGCTAACTTCCATGAAAGTAAAAGTATTAGCAATTTGACACATTTGATTTGTGTCTGTGATTAGTTTTCCAAAAGGTGTTGATTTAGATATGGATTTTCATTACCATCCTTTAGGATTTTATATTTTTACCTGAAAATGGTTTTATTTTGATTCTTCTAATTGTGTTTCTATGTTATTTGACAGAAATTGCAAATGCCTCTGTGTTCTGAATGTGAAGTGAAAAAGGCTCCAGAGAAACAATTAACCAGCTTTGAAGGGATGGCGGCAAGAGAAGAGAAAATACTGTAATGGATGTTAAAAACATCCATTTGCTCTTGTATTCATACTCTTTTTAGACAACAAGCTTGATGGAAATACTAAATTTCTAAAGCATGCATTTTTTTCACGATTTTATGTAACTTTATAAAGTAATCTCCACGTAGTCTGAAAGTTTCCAAGCTGATTATGATCCTTGAGCAATAACCTATACTGGAAGAGGATTTCTAATCATAAGTATTTCAATGTCATCACCAAATTGCCCAGTATAAATTGTCCTGTTTTGAACTAAAATGCAACATAACTTTTAATTATTTTTATTCATTTGCATATCTGATACTAGTTGTTTTATGATCTAGTTGTTGAAATCAACTGGAGGATAATTAACTGTTGTGGGTCTTCAGTATTCTGAAAATTCAAATCACAATCATATTATAAAGATTTCAGTCTATACTGGCAAACTGGGGTCACTTTACCCAAGATTGGAATTTTCTCTACCTGAATACATTCTTCATGTCATTGCGGTTATTGCTATCCTTATTCTTTTGAACTAATAATAATTATTTTATGTAAAAAATGCCAAGGCAATTTTGTCAAGGATGTATACAGGTAACAGAAGTTATTAAATATGTTTTGCATCATGTCGACAAAATATTTGAATGAATAGCCAAATTTCTGACACATTCTCTTTTTCTTTTACATTTTGTAGACACATGTTAATAGATATGTTTCTCTCTACTAGAATTATTCCATACTAGAAATCCAGCTATTTGAAATGAGCAGCACAAATTTTGATATGAATTTGGATAGTGGAATATAGAATAGGAGGAAGGTTCTAAAATAGAATAAGCAAGAAGACATTATATATTTAAAAATGGGTATTTAAAGAAAGTAAAATAGCTATGTAGACACACAAAATAAAAACAGACTCATATTTTTTAAATTAATGTATTATTGAAAGTAATCACTGTTATGTTTTAATCCTCCAAACTAGGTTTCTACATGTGGATGTCAGTATTAAATAGCTGCATTCAAATCTGAAAAAAGTTCAGAATCAAAGGGAATTGACACTTGAATAATAATCTGGTAGAATCAATGGAGCATCAAACTTGCAGACTCAAATTAATGGAGTAACAGACACATTTTATAAATTCAGAAAGCATACAAAACCACAGATTTTATAAAATGAATCTCTAAAGCAAAAATGAATACATTTGGACTTTCTTATATGGAAGTTTATAAAAACATATTAAATGAAAATTTAATTTGTAATCAGTAGATGTACTTACTCTAAGATAGAATGGTGTTAATTTGAGCACAATGGCATATTTGAAGAAATGTAGTGATTTGGAGAATTTAAAAATATCACTAGTAGTAAAAGAAATGTTTTTCTATAGTTATGTAGCAATTCTACTTGCAAAATAGCTCAGTATCCTTTATCAATATTTTGCATATAACAGCCTAATCAGAAAAGAAAGAGAAATAATATTTTAAATGATCCATACAATTTTCAGCTGAAGCAACTAAGATAAAATAAAAGAATCAGGTCAGAAATTCCTGTTGACTCAATTCAAATTCAAAAAAAAAAAAAAAAAAAGAAAAAGAAAAAAGATAAACAAGAAAGAAAGAAAGGCAAAAAAGATCATTTTGTTCTACAAGGGAGTGGGGTACTAGTCTCCAGACTCTGCTTGCTTATAATTTTCCCACTGCATCCAGGTGTCCTATCCATCCCCTTTTACAAAAGGAAAGGAGATAATTTAGCTTTAAATTAGAACTACTCTGTCACCCATCCTCTTGTCCTAAACTTTTGTCCTAGTCCCTATGGGTTCTATGAAACATTGATCACCAGTTTTCTTAACTTAGAATGTTTTGAGACATCTAAAGTTGTTATGAGAGACAACATTGGAAAATAAGAATTTGTCTTATTATTAATGAAGTATGAGCAGTTTCATATTTAATTGATTATTTTTTCTGTGTTCTGAATCACTATTCTAGTATGTGACAATGTAATACATTTGCTCTTCTTAATTACTGCCTTGATCAAATGGGCTTTGAATCATTATAATGTACATTAAAAATACAGCCTTACGCATTCTGCAGGGTTTATCATGCTATATTTATTGCATAAATTCAACCCCTTCTCTCCCTCCCCTCAAAAAAAAACTGGTATCATGAGATTTCTATAAGTATTTTAAAGAAATATTCTGGGAATTTATTTTAATGGTTAAGTAGGGGGGTGCTTGTTAATATGATCCATAACTGTACTTTAATTAACGGATTTCATTTATCTTAGTCCTTTAATTGCTTTAAAATAGGACCAGAGAGGCTTAAAATGTTTTACTGACATGTGTGGTTTTGTTTATAAAATAGGCTTCATTAATAATTATCAATATTAATTGCCAATTATATAAACAGATGGTGTTTTGAGGAATTACAATTTAGATTCTAACTATCTTCATATGGAAGAAATATTACCTGAAATGTTGACTATCGATAATATAATTGGATTATGTATCTGTAATCATAAACAATGAAAAACTACTTATATCTTACAGAATATGGACTGATTCCTATAGAAAAAAATATTGTCCAATGGAATAACTTGTTTTGATATAGGTATTACCAAACTAACATAAATTTGATTTCTCTCTAGTTATTTTGATGTATTCTGTAAATTTTAAAATACTAATCAAATACTATGTGCTCATTTCTAAGTTAGAAACTTGTTTTGGACTTTGTCCTTCCTATTATGTGCATTAACTATGTAAATTAAACTAGTGCCTAAAATTTACAAGACCTAAATGAATGCTGAATGTATCTCTCCAATGACAACCTGTTCTGAAGAGAAGTGAATGATTTCAGACACTCATTTGGATGTAGTTTTCTGTGTAATCTCAAATATCAGAATACTGAATATAATAAGAGGCTAACATTTTTTAAGTCCAAGCAAATATTTAGTATTATACTGTGGCTTCATTACAATTCTCTTTCATACTATATACTCAACTACAAGTCTAAGACAATAATATACGAAGGAGACATTTACTGTTTTGATGGACAATGTGCATTGCAGGACTAAAAATATATTTGTGAACTTTGCTATAATGGAATATTTTATTTTTATAGCAAAAGGTACTGTGATTAGCACTAATGGCCTGAGAGACTAAAATAATTACTGATACCATAGAGTAGCGTAAGCTGGCCAAACCTAGAGAGTAAGGAAATCATACAATCTCCCCAAGTGATGTGTCCATCTGAATTGTGTTATATAATATTAATGGCCACATGGTGAAGAATAAAAGGTGCTGAAAAGGGCATATTCTTGTTCAATAAAAGTTTGTTAGCAAGACTATATAACATCCTACATAAGCTAACCGAAAAAACAAATGTTAGCACTAAAAATAGTATTTGCTTCTGTGTATCACAATCTAAGAACTTTTTTGAAATGTCACCTTGGAAATTTCTTCAATCTCTTTGACAATGCCCCAGAAATATTTTATTTTATTTAGTGAGTTTTTAAAAGTAGAAATCCATGATGGCAGAAACTTTGTCTTTTTTCATTGAATGTTAGTTTTAATTGCTGAATAATTATTGCATATATTCAAGGAGCAAAATGTGATGTGTTGCTATAACTATGCATTCTGGAATGGATATATCCAGCTAACTTACATACCCATGAACTCACAATTAGATCTCAAGATCTTAGAACTAACTTCCTTCTAGAAGGCTGTCAAATATTTGTTGAATTAATAATTCAGATTCTGAAGCAGCATAAGAAGAAGCAAAGGAAATGGCAAAGAATCACATTCTGTTATGAAAACAGAATGAGCGATGGTTTCAGAAAAAGAAAATAAATGTTTTACGTGCATCTTTGTTTTGTTTTGTTCACAGACTAAACTTCTTTTACTTTTCTCTCTGAAAGGTTTCTCTGTGAGACTAGTATACCTTGACTTCAGGCAAAGCAGAATACAGCACTCCTGGATTAATTACAGTATGCCTGAATATCATAGGCATATAGAAATATGCCATGGAAAACAGGAACATGTTCTACAAAATGCACCATTAGATAAATTCATTGTTGTGAATGTCTCAGTGAATATACAAAAATGTAGATGGGATAGCCTACCACATACAGTCTTAGGCTCTCTATATAGCCTGTTGCTCCTCAGCTACAAACCTGTACATCATGCCATTATACTGTAGGCAATTATCCCTCAATGGTATTTGCTCATCTAAACAGAGAAAATGTATAGTCCAAATCGTAATCAATAGAAAATTTTCAGCTACATTATAATTTATGAGAACACTGAATCATAAGGATTCTGTTGATGACCAAAATATCACTAAAAAGTATATGCCTGTATATCATATGGGCTCTGAATCATTAATAGGCATGCAGCTCTGACACACCCTTCTTGCACATGCACAAGTGCCCATTTTTTTTTCTTTTTTTGTGGTACTAGGCTGTAAACCCAGGGTGCTTTACCACTGACCTACATCTCCGGCTCTTTTTAATTTTTATTTTGAGACAGGATTTCCCTAATTTGTAAAGGCTGACCTCAAACTTGCCATTCTCCTCCCTCAGCCTCCTGTGTCACTGAGATTACACACATACACCACCACACCCAGCTCTTATTTTAGACTAGCACATTAATCTTTTAGGTTTTAATGAGTTGAACCAAAATTTTTCTATACATTCTGTGGAGACCTAATCCTTTAGTAAAAGCAATTCAAGAACTGTTGAGGAGGTAAAGGAGATTTAAGAGGATTGGACCCTGGATTCCATGTTGCTCTTTTTCAACTAGAGAATTTATACTTTTATTTCATGGTATTTTTTAGGGTTTCACAATCATCATCTCCTCCTCCTCCTCCTCCTCCTCCTCCTCCTCCTCCTCCTCCTCCTCCTCCTCCTCCTAAATATCATAGGCATATAGAAAGATGCCATTGAAAACAGGAATATGTTCCTCTTTTTGGGGGTACTGGAGTTTGAACTCAGGGATGCTTTACCACTGAGCTACTTCCTCGGCCATTTCTGATTTTTATTTGAAAACGGGTCTTACTAAGTTGCTGAGGGTATTGCTAAATTGCTAAGGATGGCCTGGATCTTGTGATCATCCTGCCTCAACCTCCCAAGGATTACAGGTGTATGTCACAAATCCTGGGCACAATATGCATATGATTTTAATGGAGAAAGATCCATTAAAATCATATGTATATTGATTAAAAGAAAGGAGTCCAAGATCAGAGTGATCTGAAAATGACAGATTAAGATGATCTCTGTGATCCCCTCTTCCCATTTGCTCTTTTAGTCAATGAGGTGATCAGTTATTCAAGAATTTATTTTTGACATCTCAAAATGTGGCTGCTATTCTCCTTGTTAAAGATCCAATTTTAATAGCAACAATAATGAATACTATCAATTAAATATGTAACTTACAATTGCATTGCTTCAATACTTTTAGAAATCATTGATATAAGATATTATAGTTATCATGTTTTTCAAATAGGAAGAAATTAAGATAGAAAAATATTTAAAATAAAATCACATACTAGAAAGAGGAAGAGGTGGGATGTGGAACTGGAGATAAGTTCCTGGAACCCATGTGCTTAACCATCTCAACAAACAGTCTGTCCTGAAAATAATGGGGACCTGCTCTAACAGAACATACAGTGTGTAGGGATACAATGACTAATGTGGGAAACTCCCAAATCAATGCTTGCCTACTACAATATCTATCTATCTATCTATCTATCTATCTATCTATCTATCTATCTATCTATCTATCTATCTACCTACCTATCTATTCTCTTGGATGAAGGAAGAAAAAGGCACAGGTGAAAACTCAGGGTAAGAAGAAGGGTTTCTGAATGTATATTGGCTATGTGTATCCTTCATGGATAAAATGATGTTCAGCTAAGATTAATAAAACTACAATATTCTGCACAAACGTCCAGAACTTTAAAAAATGAAGTTTTATAATATTTTCAGACACTAATAATATTTTAAAGTGAGAACTTGAATTCAAATGACCAGATGATTATGAATTAATGTTGTGCAAAATCTAAAAGCATTACACTAAAGAATCAACACTGTAGTCTGTTCCCTGTAAACTACAGTATCTGGGTTTCTTAGCCATAAAGGACACTGAAATGCCAGTTTCTTCCATAGAAGTGTGTCAGGCATTAAAATGAATCAACAAAGTTACCCATGGAATAGTTAGAATATTTGAACCAGAATGCAAGCAAATGTGATATGAATGGATTTTTTTTCTTTTTTTGGAGGGTTACCGGGAATTGAACTCAGGGCACTCAACCACTGAGCAACATCCCCAGTCCTATTTTGTATTTTATTTAGAGACCAGGTCTCAATGAGTAGCTTAACACCTCACTTTTGCTGAGATTGTCTTTGAATTAGCAATTGTCCTGCCTCAGCCTCCCGAGCCACTGGTAGTGTGCCACGTGTTCCCCTGGATTTCCCTTTCATCCTTAGTAATTCCACCTTCCTAAGTCCTTTGATTCTTGTGAGAGCGCCATTTCACTACAAGCCATGTAAATGCAACGGCTACTTGGGAAGGACATATAATGTAAGACATTTTTTTTTTTTTCCTCTGAAAAGTGATACTATTTGAAGCTTCTGGAAGAACTTAACCTCAGCAGCTAATTGTGGAGTGAGCTTACCCCCTGGATGTGTCTTTATAAGAATGAGAACAGGAGAACACAGTTTGTTATGGGTGATGTCCTGTCTATGGCTTATCTTTAACACTTTTTTTCATGATGAGGTGCCCATGCAAAGCAAGTCTAGAGACAGACCTTCAGCAGTTGGACCCAGTGCAATTTCAGGGCAAATAGCAAAATACAGAAGGATGCCTGTCAAATTGGCAGCTTATTTATGACAGCAAAGTGACGACTTCTGCTCAGCAAATATCATGTTGAACCCCATCACATCTCCTGATTCTTGTTCCCAAAGTAAAATTTGTTTGGGCTAGAAATCCAAAATCTCCCTTCATGCCTCTCCTTGAGATAATGTCTTGAGTGAAAATCAGATTGTTTACTTGGTAGAGTTCACATACTGAAATGGTCATGTTTCCCACATGAACAAAATGTTGATACTTTGATTATGAAAACTTCTAAGGATGGCTTATCTTAGGTGATTTTCACACAGAGAAAGAGAAGCAACATGAAGAGGAGCAGGATAATACTAATAGATAATGAAAAGCACATTTTAAATTTGTTATTTTGATTCTTGAAATAGATCCTGTTGAATTAAATAAAGCATGAGTAAATTGAATTATTTATTAGATGTGTTTCCAATCATTTGTAACTCCTAAATGATATAGAATTTTTAATGACTATTAGCCAAATTAATAAGTTTGAAAAGATGTGAAGAGATAATAAATGTTATCTGTGTGAGGAGAACTGGGAATCAGCTAGGTGTGTTCAAAAAAAGTAAAGTAAGTCATCAGCAACTTGATGAAATTAACTGTACATTGTAGAAAGGTACTCCAGTTTCACATATTTTATTTCCCTGGAAGTAAACTAAGCAGACTATTTGTATGAATTCAGTTTAATGAGTAAAGGAACACGAGGGTATCTGTGGTTTGGGAAAGCATAAAACTTCAGAGAGATACACATAATACCATTCTGCCCAGATACTCATTCTGCCTATGATAATTTTTTTTTGACTGAAAAGTTAGTACAGATATTTCTCTACAATATTAATCTGAAATGTCTATCATAGCCCTTTCATTACCATTTCATATCAGTTTTAGGTATGTAAAAGTTTTAGATTTTGGAGTCTATAAATAAATATCAGATGTTTCTGGAACCATTTGTTTTTTCATTGGCCTATCATCTATTAACTGAAACCTGATAATTTTAAATATTTTCCCATATACATATATGTGCACTAGTGTCACAATGAACACACTATATAATCCAGGATATAAGAATGGATACACTATATTTGCAAACCAAATCAGTCATTTGATGCAGAAAACCAATACTATTTGGAAGGACACAGGCTTAGCTCCTGTACTTTTTTGTGTCAGCTCATTCAATTTCGGTAAAATCTAGACTTTAGATTTAAATGTGGAGCTTTTCTACAGATACCCTAAAGCAGAGATTTCTGTCAACATGAATCTGTGTGTATGGAGCCTGAAAGAGATTTTATAATTTATCCTGATAATAACCAAAACATTTTTGTTATCATTGTTCATTTGAGGAAATGAAGTAATTGAATCAGATGAAAACAAAAGTGCTCTGGTAAAATAATGAATGTAATCATGAAGATCAAGGAAAGGGGGCAATTTATTTCATTTATCTCAAATAGTAATAGAAGAATGTTCTTATGAAAGAAATTTACCATAGAAGTTTCCAGATATTAACTACATTGTAATTCAATATACTTTCAAACAACTATGTCTGTTTACGAAAAAAAAAAAATAGTTTGCTAAGATTTTGTCTTCAGTTTTTTATTGTGTTTTATTACAAATTTGGGATAAACACAACCAAATATATGCCTAAAACATGCAGAATTAAAATACTGAACACTCTATGGTGCAACTGCCAAGAATAATTGACTTTGACTGAAGATCTGGTGTGCTTTTTATAATTTTCTTTTCCTAGATAACCTGAAGATAAATATTAAATACATATTATACTATATAAATCAGGCATACTGTAAACAATATCTGCAAAATAATTATTTAAAAAAATATTTGTATAAACACACACACACTTTTGGAAATAACCAATGATAAAATGCTAGCTGTATCTGTTTTATAGGTACTATGCATACATAAATGCCTCAAAAAATCCCCGATAAAAAATTTATTATGCATGTGGATTTGAGCCCATGTTCAGTATCTCTCTCTCTCTCTCTCTCTCTCTCTCTCTCTGTATGTGTGTGTGTGTGTGGGGGGTGTATATATTAGTGAGCAGAAGGTATGATTTGTCTCATTTCCAAAGAAACACTAACTTTTATTACCTGAAGAAAATGCGGGAATTTGTCTACATATGCTTATGGTGAGTTCAAATTTCTTAAGGTAAATTAATTAAGATCTGATTATCACTGTTAGTTTGATGGAGGTGACAGAGGAACAAAGCACCAAGCAACCTGCATGTGCGAAAGAAACACCAATCAGGCACTGACAGAACTGCCTGTCAATCAGCGGGGTCTCTTTGCCAATCCTAGATCTTATACAGCTTCCCCAACCAACCCCAGTAGGACAAGGGACTCTAAAAACTCCTCTTTCTGTCCCCAGCCCTCCCTTCCTGCCCTAAGCCCAATAAAAATTCCAGTTCAGGTGAGCCCCTGGTGCTATCCTTAGACCCACTCTGTAGGTCTGAGGGTCCCACCCAGGAGTGAAATCTCAATAAAGTCTCATTCAGTAGCCTTTTAAAATCTGCCTTCTTTGGATCGCTGCTGCCTGATGTTACAATCACACTTTTAATACCTGTACACTCAGAAAAATTAGAAATTATACCCCATCTGATCCAAATGCATGATATGTCAAGATCATTGTACTGTCATGTGTAACTAATTAAAACAAATTTTAAAAAATGCCAAAAAAAATAAAAATATAAAATAAAATAAAATCCCTGTGTGGAGGCATCAAGTTGATACAGTGATGGGCCTAGTCCCATTTCCCTAGATGTGAAGAGATGGGCCTAGTCCCATTTCCCTAGATGTGAAGATTGAACTCCTGAGAAACACCAAGGTGAGGGTAGAAAACAAGTTTTGTTTAAGGGACAGAACAGAGACAGACTTCTCCCAGGAGGAATAAGGGGATCCAGAGCTGGTATCCAAGGAAGTGGGGGTGTCCTCTCCCTTTTATACTTTTTAGATTTTCTTTGTTCTCATGGTCTCTCCTCCCCATATCCTATGTGCATGGTTAGTGGCCAATAGGAGGGCCAAAGATGGAGTGATGGGGTGGGAAAGGAAGGGATCAGCCCAGGAGGCATTCATTCATTAACAACTCCTTGTAGGGAGGAACAATCCCCGGAGACAGGTCATCTTGTCAACAGGTAGATGAGGGAGAAATGTCCTGAGGTGTTAGCTTTTTATGTCTTGTCCTTTCTAATCAGCCCCCATCTTCCCAATCAGACCCAAATATGTATTACCTATACTAACTGTTCTTTTTCTCCCCCTACCTCAAAGTGACTCTTTGTTTATTCAATCAATATTGCCAATATTCTAAAATCATGTAATTTCTCTCTCCTGTGTTTATTCATAAATACTAATTAAAACTCTGGGAGTTTGTGCATTTTTCCCAAAAATTCTATAAGAATATGATTATTTCCTTTACTCTTCTGATATAAATTATTTTCTAGATTTTTTTTCTTATTGAATCATAATAAAAAATGAATGAGATATGGGAAATAATTAGAAATGTATTTGCCAAAATTAACATCTATAATAATTATTAAATAATAAGATGAATTGTAGATTATAAACTGAGGACGTTTTGAAAAGTCATTTCTAAAAATCATTAGTAACTTGATGTAAAAATAAAAAATTGCATGAATCAATAATACTTTTATTGAAAAAGATATATAAAATTCATGCACAAGTGTAGGAATTACAGTTTTGTCTTTTTCTGCCCATGTTTTAAATGAGTTAGAGGTCCCAATACTAGTTTTACAGGAACTTTAAAGACTAATAAATCATTAATCAAAACCAAGCCTCATTTCAGATTGTATGATAGAAATGATTCTATACACATTATTTTTTTAAATCAGATTTTTATTATCATTTAGGACATAGAAGCATCAATTTTCCTTTTCAGTGTTTCTTCATCCCCACTTCAAAGCTTCAAAGACTGGTGAACTTTACATCTTCCCTCTTTCCAGTCCTGCCTTTTATTAAAGGAAAGCATGTGAATAGATACCTTCATGATGTGCCCTCAAATTTCTTTTGAGGGTGTAAATGAGATAGTCCCAGAGAAACTAAAAGCCCCTTGAAAGACTTAGAATTCACATACCCACCTAGTCTTTAGATACAAAGTTTTACACTTTTGAACTGCTCTAACAGGCTTCTAATTGTCATTTCATGTCACCTCTGCCCCTTGCATTCTATTCACCACAGAGTGTTCATACTGATTCTTTTAAAAAATTTTTTTTAAACATATGACAATAGTTTTTTTCTTTAAAACTATACAGTGGTTTTCAAACTCACTGAGAACTGTATTTGAAGCAAGAAACCCTCTTGTGTCCTTCAAGGCCTTGCTGTGCTGTCCAGCCTCCTTTCAGCCTCATTTCCCACCATTCTTTGCCCCAATACCTAGGCTCCACTTATTGGCCTCCTCATCCTTCCTTGAATTTGCTGAAAAGCTCTTATCTCAGGGTCTCAGTACTTGTCCATGTCTGACAGGGATGCTTCTCTCTAAATATTCATGCAGCTCACATTTTTTAAAAAATCTCTATTCAAATACCACTGTTTAAGAAGGACTCTTGATTGGCCAGATGCAATGGCACATGCCTTTAATTCCAGCAGCTCAGGAGGATTGAGAGTTCAAAGCTAGCCTCAGCAACTTAGGCCCTAAACAGTTCTGTGAGTCCCTGTTTCTAAATAAAATATAAAAATGGCTAGAGATGCGTCTCAGTGGTTAATTGCCCTGTTTTCAACTCCTGATACAAAAAAAAAAAAAAAAAGACTCTTGATTATTTGACCTAAAATTGTAACATCTCCCCATCACTCTGCTTCCATCATTCTGTCCCCTTAGCTTGTCTTCTACTTATGAAACGTATCAATATCTGACAGTGTATGTATCTATTCGTTTTCTACTTTTAATACACTCTTTCCTAGAGACTAGGGGCTTTGTTTTCTTTATTGCTATATTGTCACAGTCTGGAACAAGTAGGTGGTCAATGGGTATTAGCTTGATAAATAAATAAACACTCCACTTTCTCAAATGTTTCCATGCTTTCCTATCATTCTAGCGAAGTGAACTTTAGAAGTTGAAATAAACTAAAAGTCTTGAGGCCAGGCCTCTGCTCTGCAACTTGGAGGTAAATAAGTGTAATAGCCTTGGATAAGTGACTCAGGAAAAAGGGGGGAAGCTTAAGCATTAATATTTTGTGGGGCTGTAAATATTGGAACTTTATCCTTCACAACTAAATTGCTACAAAAGAGATGAAAACAAATAAACTTTAACTCTAATTTAGAAAAGTCACAGATATTATTTTTCCTAAATAGTAACGATGAACAAATTTGAAATGAAGATAGGTGATTTTTAGAATACAACAAAATAAATAATAAAGCTTTACATAGTACATCAATTTACCAGGTTGTGAATTAGATCAACTAGGTCTTTCTTTTCCTCCCACATTAGGAAGCCAGTGTCTTCTTACCTACCTAGTATTTAATGTATCCTCTGTATCTAGCCTTAGTAGAATTAACATTACAAAACTGATTCCTGGATCACATTCTGGATTTTTCTGGAACTGGACTCTAAGTTTTTGTTTACACTAACATTATAACTATGCAAAATAAAATTTAAATCACTGAAGTATTTGGGACACAACATGACCTTAATTACAATAATCTGTATCCCATAGATGCCCCATTTTGTTGATATATGATATCAATGTAGTTTTATAAATTTTTTCCTTCCTCTAAGATTTTTCCTTATGGATCCTTTTAACTGTATACAACAAAATCTCTTTCAGCCTCTCTCCTGTACTGCAATTTTTCAGTAGGTGGTGAGGCAATTTTTTTCTTTTTAAATTTCTTATTTTCTATGAAAAAAACAAGGTATCAGACTATGCCACCAAGTTAGCAAGATAATGGCTTTGCAACACCTTTCTACAGGAATGTATTAAAACAATGAATACAGTAACTGATGGCTGATAATAGTAGCAATTATTCTAACAATAATTATATAATTGGCTGCCATGCAAGATTACTGGAAAGGGATTTCCATAACAACAGTTCCTTTTGGAAACTGCTAGCTTCATTATTTTTATGTCATTGTAAATTGTTTTGAACTGTGATTATATTTCTCCCTCAGGACGAGAGGCTTTGGGTTTGACAATGGATCTTGGACTTACAATAACCTGCAGATATCTTTTAGTAGAGGAAAAAGAGGTGCAGCTCTTCTCAGGAACAGGGGGATTAGAGAGCAAAGCAAACTACAGGAGTGAGAAATTTACCCCCTACTATTGTCTGAGAAGGTAATATGAAGTAAACTGGATGTAGTCAGTGACTTTGAAAGGGTCATAAAGAGAATGGTTATTAAGAGAATATTTTCAACAAGTGTTTGGTGAGCCGTGAAGGGACCTGGACTGGAATCGTCTCTGGAGTACACCGTACTGTTAGCCACAAGTCTTCTGTGCATTCATGGAAGTTTAAGGATTGAAGCCAGACTTGAATTCAGTGAAGTTGCTGTATTTTGAAAATGTCAACAAGCAGCGGAAATTCAAAAATTTCCTCTTATTATTTTCTGAGTGGATTCTGAGACAAAACACGAGCTTAAATCTTTAATAGAGAGAGGGCAACCTCGAGAATAGCATGCAAACCAGAGCATTTCACTCTTTAATATCAACATTTCTCTTACTTAAAGCCCAAACTTCTCACCAAGGATGACAAACTCAACAAGATCTAACCACTCGTTATTTCACATCTAACTTCCCTTCTTGGCACTTCTTCTCTCAATGCTACCCCTGCTCTAAGCTAAATGGCCAGCAGTATTTTTTCCCACATTCCTATTGATGCATTATAATTGTACATAATGGTGGGATTCACTGCACATTATTTGTTTATATATACAATATAATAATGTAATTTGGCCAATATCATTCCTCAGTATTTGCTCTTTCTCTACCTTTCTGCCTCCTCTGTCCCTTTCCTCTACTTTATGAGTCTTTGATTATTAAGAAACTTGTTACTAATATCCTAGCAATGCTACTATCACAGTAGCTAGCTAATACTATATCTTTCTTAGTATATAATTAATACTAAACAGTACAACTGCTACTATCCTATATTATACTATACATAGTACATAATGCTATGAAACTATTAATATGCAGTACTTATAATAATATCTAATCATGCCATATATGTTAACCCAATTAACACACACATATATACATAGGCACACACATATAATACACATACCTAAGCCCACAACCAATGTGATAAAATGAATCGATTTCTCATTTTATACTCAAGGACACTAGAGCACAGAGAAGTTGAGTAAGTTGTCTAAAATCACATACATAGCAAATGACAGAGCTGATGTGAACCAGAGTGGTCTGCTTTCAGAATCCATATTATTAACCAGTGTGCTAACCATCAAAGCAGACCAGATCTCTCTCTGGTTTAATACATTCTAATATTTGTCCACTTAACTTAAAATAAAATTCAGTGTAAATATCTTTCATAGGGTGCCTGTCCATACCTTTAAGTCTGTCTTCTTTTATGGTATCAGCACTATGTTCTAGACTCAAAGCAAAATAAAACTATGGAATGCTTACTCAAAAATCACTAATTATTTGGGCTAGGGTTGTAGCTTAGCAGTAGAGTACTCACCTAGCACGTGCAAGGCCCTGGGTTCAATCCTCATCACCACACACAAAAAATAAATAAATAATGAAAATAAAGAGAATTAAAAAAAAAAAACTTTAAAAAATCCTTAATTATCCATTGATGATAACAGCAAAGCATTAAAACCATTGTGGCACGTTTTTGAGATTAGGGACCTTCTACCGCAAAGTGGTTCACTCCTGGGCTGGCCCTGATTTCCTGTCATCCTCTCCTCTACTCAACTATATTTACATTTGCTGAAGTGCTAGCTACTCCTTGATTAGTCCAGCTGCTTCTGCCTAGGGCCTCTGTAATTGCACACCATCCTGCTATCACATCTTCTTGCCTGAAGCTGCAAAGACCCTTGGGACAACATCATGTGCACTGAGATAATGGGGACAGTCCCAAAAGAAAGCAGCAGAAATCACACTTGAAAAAATAATTGCAGAAATCTTTTCAAATATGATGACATCATTAATCTGAAGTCTTAGAATTTCAATGTTTTTTAGTTTAAATTTAAGAGATCCATATCTAGACACTTAATAGTAGAACTATGGAAAGTCAAAGAGAATTTTGAAAGAAATAAGAAAGTGGCCTAACATGTTCATGAGATTCTCAGTAACATTGGCATCTCAATCCTCATCAATTCTATGGAAACCCGAAAAGCCATCAGATGATGTACTAAATGTATGAAAAGAAAAAAAGGTAGTCCATGGAAAATTAAAACCAGCACATAATGGATAGAGAAAGTAAAATTGAAACACTAGCATAAAAGCAAAGCTGACAGAATTCCTTGTTAATTGTTTTAGTCAGCTTTTTTCCTGCTGTGACTAAAGGACCAGACCAGCACAATCATAGAGGAAGAAAAGTTTATTTGAGAGCTCAGGGTTTCAGAGGTCTTAGTCCATAGAAAGTCAGCTCCATTACTCAGGGCTTCATGATCATCATGGTGGGAGAGGGTGGCAGAGGGAAGTAGCTCACAGGAAGAAGAGAGTCTTCCACTTGCCAGATACATATATATACCCCAAAGCCAAGCCCCTACTCCCACTTCCTCCACCCATACCCAACCAGTCAGTTAATCCCTATCAGGGGATTAATCCACTCAGTGATTGGATGAAGACTCTCACAACCCAATTATTTCTCCTCTGAACCTTGCATTGTCTCACATGTGAGCTTTTGGGGGACACCTCACATCCAAACCATAACATTAATTGACCTGCCCTTTGAAAATTAGAATAGATGGTATTTAAATTACAATGAAATGATCACCGATAAAAACTCATAGTCAGTGAGTAAATAAAGAACACATTAAAGAAATTACTGTCGATAGGATAAAAATGTATTTTAAAATGTTTGACTATTTTTTTTCAAATATTATTTTAAAAAAATACATAGAATAATAATTAAAAATTTGTGTTGAGGGCCACACAATATGTGAAGATGTAATTTATATGATAATAATGGCATAAGGGGGGCAGCATATTACACAGGAACAAAAATTTTATTATTGAAATTACTTTGCATTTAGGCTTATCTAGATTGTTATAAATTAAAATTTAATTGCAATTCTCAGATGGACTACTAAGAAAAATAATCTAAAGATATGGCAAAGAAAATGACACCTGAATTAAAGGAGCACACTAGAAAATATCAAACATGAAAGAAAGCACTAATGGTGGGATAGAAAACCAAAAAAAAGGACATGACATATAGTTAATAATAAAGTGAAAAGCATAAATCCTACTTTATCAGAAATCACCTTAAGTGTAAGTTGATTAAATCCTTTATAAGGCAGCAATTAATCAAACTGGTAAAATAAATCATGATCCAAGTCTATGCTATTGAATACACAATTGGATTAAAAGACACAGATAGGTTGACATATGTCCATGTACCTAGAACGTAGCTATCAATCTGGCACTTTTTTTCTCAAAACTTTCTAGTAAAAAATTACCAGAATCTGGTTATTTTTAGATGAGAAGGCTACTAATACATTTTAATATCTTACCTTTGGACTCTATCAACTTCCTAGGCTTGTTTTAGAATTTATTGTAAAGGAAACTTGATTGAATTTCTCTTCTATAGTACATCATATCAATTATATAGAAAATATTAGGGTGACTATACCTAAGGATCAAGATGTAGTAAGTACTGTAGTATATAACTGAGACATTTGCTTGTTAGAAAGTAGGAAATAAATTCAACAAAAGATCATAGTTTTTTAAATTATTTTTTAAATTTATATATGACAGCAGAATGCATTACAATTCTTTTTACACATATAGAGCACAATTTTTCATATCTCTGGTTGTACACAAAGTATATTCACACCAATTCATGTCTTCATACATGTACTTCGGATAATAATGATCATCACATTCCACCATAATTTCTAACCCCATGTCCCCTCCCTTTCTCTCCAACCCCTCGGTCCTATCTAGAGTTCATCTATTCCTCCCATGCTCCTGTGCCATATCCCACTATAAATCACTCTCCTTGTATCAAAGAAAAGGATAAATAGAAAATAGAATTATTGTTTGAAATATTAAATGTGTTTGCCAGACATCTATGTATGAACAACAACCCATCACTGGGAATTTATAGAAAAAACAATTCCTTCTTTTATGGACAAATACCGACCTTTGGAAATATCTTTATACTTCCTTTTGAGCATTATTGGAGACTGAACAATTAATCATGGGCTGCCAAGTTACCATGAAAATTGAACATTATGAACTAAATTAGTCATGAGTAAGGCATGCACAGTCACATTCTGTCATTGAATGGAAGCAGTATATATGAAATCAGATTGAGCAAACTCGGAAGGTGCAAGCAAATTTCGTGAGAAAGTGACTCAAAGGACTTATCTCTACTCATGCCACATGTGCTTTTGTCTCTTGCCCAAAAACTAAGAGGAATTTCCTCTGATCAGAAGTTGAAGGATAGAATAATTAGGCCTAGTTTAAAGGTGATTCTGCATGGTATGCAGACATTATTGAAAACTGGACAATTGTTGCACTGTAGTCCACTTCTGAAACATCCGTGAATCACAGTCTTGAAGGAAAATTCTCTGATTATTTGTCTGGCTTGGAAGGAAAAATGGTAAAAAAAATACAGGTATATACACATTTATTAATGAGTAGCAGCTACTAGTTGGGTGAAATATCAGGGAATTTTAAACAACACAATTTGAAATTGCAGAAGAGGAGGGTTTTGGAAGAGGTTCATGGATAGATATTACATATGGATAAGACATAAAAAAACTATTTAAAAATTAGTAATGCATGGCAAGTAATTTTACTTTGGAATAAAATAAACAATATTATATACTAAGTGCAGAAAAAGTTTAGTGGTAAATTAAAACACATTTTTCAGCTGAATGTGGTGTCAAATACTGCTAATTCTCTCAGGAGGCAGAAGCAGGAGTATCACAAGTTCAAGGCCAACCTAGGCAATTAGTGAGATCCTGACTCAAACAGTTAAAAAGAAGTGCAGATATGACTCCATGGTATAGCAATGCTGATTTCAATTCTCAGTACTGCTACAAATGCATTTTTAGCACAATTAAAAACTGTTTCAATATGTACTTTGAAAGGCAGTCATTTCAGGGTCTTCTCCATATACATTTTTTTTAATTTTTAAAATCAGTGCATCATAGTCATATATTACAGTAGGTTCATTTTGACTTATTTATAAGTTCATAAACATAATTTGTTTCATTCCAACCCTCAGTACTTTCCTATTCTACCCCTCATTCCTCCTCTGAAGCTCTTATTTTTATTTTACTGATATTCTTTCTCCTTACTTATTGCTTTTTTGAAATTGGTACAGTATAGTTATACATAAAAGTGGAATCCATTGTGAAATATTCATACATGCCCATAACATAATTTGGTCAATTTAATTCCACTCCACTGTTCCCTTCTATTTTCATGAGATTCCCCTTTTTTATTCCTTGGTTCTCTCTAGCTTCCTCATATGAGAATAAACAATGTTCCCTTGACTTCCTGAGTCTGGCTTATTTTGTTTAGCATGTTTTCCAACTCCATACATTTACTAGCATTTACATTTGATGTCCTTTGCTTGTAGGAAAAACTTAATCTATGAACCCAGTTGTATATATTATGGGCACGTTGGTACCATAACTTGGCTATTGTGGATTATGCTACTATAAACACTAATATGCATGTATCATTATAGTATGCTAATTTTAGTTCATTGGGATAAATACTAAGGAGTGGAATATTTGGGTCATATTGTGGTTCCATTTCTAGTCATTTGAGAAATTTCCACTTTATTTTGCTGTAGTAACAAAACATTATATTAGCAGAAACACAGACATGAAGGCAAATGGAATAGAATAGAAATCGCAGACAAATACATATAGATACAGTCATCTGATCCTTGACAAAGGTACCAAAAACATAAGCTCGGGAAACATTGTGTTTTTTAACAAATAGTACCATAAAAACTGGATAACCATATATAGAAGAATAAAACTGTATCTTTGTCTCTCACCCTGCACAAAAAACAACTCAAAATGGATTAAAGACATAAGAATTAGACCAGAAACACTACAGCTGCCAGAAAAACAAAACAAAACAAAACCTAGGATCAATACTTGAACAAAATGACACAGGCAAAGACTTTCTTAATAAGACAAGTAAAGATCAAGAATTAAAACCAAGAATCTATAAAAGGGATGACCTCAAACCAAACAGCAAAGGAAATAATTAAGAGTGTGAAGAAGGGCTCTACAGAATGGGAGATCTTTGCCAGCAACTTTTCTGACAGTGATAAATATTATAAATATATAAATAAATTTAAAAAAGCATGAAAAAATCTGAAGTAATGCAATTAATGAATGGGCAAATACCCTAAATAAATATTCCCTAAAAGAAAAATGTAGATAGCCAACAAATACATGAAAACATTTTGAACGTCCCAAGCAATCAGGAAAAAAAAAAAAATATATATATATATATATATATATATATATATATATTAAAACCATTCTGAGATTTAATCTCACTCCGTTATAATGGTAATAATCTTCCCCATTTTTTTTTTATCTTTCATAGGCCCAAAATTTATCAGATGAGGAAATCTCATTTATTATACAGAAGATAATTAAATAAAACATGCAAAAATATTTTATGTATAACAATATTGGAAGAAGAAATTTCCATTTTTTTTTTCATTTCTTAATAGATTAAAAAATATTTCTAACTCAATTATTCTAGGAAAATCTGCTGACCTGTCTTCAATGCTATTACCTGCATCAAAAGTCAAAGTTTAGTTCAAAAGGCAATGTGAGGCTTATCATATTAGAAATAAAGGTGAAATGATCTTATGTTGTAGCAGCTGTAAATAACTTCAGCCGACTCCATTAGATAATTTCACTGGTAAAGGAAGGAAATACGCAGTGATAATAAAACTGCTTTATCTTTTAGCACATGTGTGTGAGAGTACAATGGAAGATTTAAAAAGTGCTTAAAGAAACCCCAATCATTAATTACTAAAAATAGAAGTAAAAATACTATCAAGGAACACTTTCAAATTCTAAGGAATCTGTGACATATTTGCAGAGACTGTTCCATAATTGTAGTGTTTTAATATCAGCATGTGGTGTATGTGATGTCAGCTTCCATTAATTATAACTAACTTAATGCATCTCCTGAGCAGCCTTTCTGTGCCCTGTTCCTAGAACAGTTCTGATCACATCTACACCTGAAGGAGCAAGGAGAAGAAACAGTGCCATTGTAGAGAACAGTGGAAAAGGGAGTTCCACACTGAAGCTCCCATCTTCAAATATTGCAACTTCTCAGGGCCTCAGCAAGGAAGAAAGGGAATATCAGGAATGCAGCACAGGATCAAATCCCAAGGTGTCTCCTTCTATTCTAGTCAATACTCTTGCAGATTCTCTGATCACTCATCTAGAAACCAGAGGACAAGGGACCCGCACAGTACAATCTAGAGTTCATTTTCTTGAATGACAGAACATGTGACTAAACCAGAAGGGTAAGCAAGTATAAGAACAGGGCCTATTATTACCACATCCAACATTTGCTGACGTCCTTTGCTTGAAGAAAAACTCAATTTGTGAACTCAAGTGCAAGAATGAAAATGAAGAATCAATAAATGGTATGGTAGCAAATTAAAAAGCTTTTGCACAGGAAAGGAAACAATCTAAAACATGAAGAGAGCGCCTGTAGAATGGGAGAAAATCTTTCCATCAGCACCTCACATAGAGTATTATTCTCCATGATATGTATAGAACTCAAAAAACTTAACAAAAACAAAACAAACAAACAAACAACAACAACAAAAAAAAAAACACCCACAAATAACCCAATCAATAAATGGGCAAAGGAACTGAATAGATACTTTAGAGAAGAAGAGCAGTTAGAAAGGCAATAATCAAGAATACAAAGTATAATAATGTTAGTGAGGATATGAGAAAAAAAGGTACACTCATCATACATTACTTGTGGAACTTCAAATTGTTGTAACTACTCTAGAAAGCGTATGGTGGTTCCTCAGAAAACTTGGAATGGAGCAACCATGAGACCCAGTTATCCAACTTGTCAGTATATACACAAAGGAGTTACAATGACACAGTCCCATCAATATTTATAAAAGCTCAATTTACAATAGCTGAATTATGGAATCAACCTTGATACACTTCAACACATAAATGGATAAAGAAATGGAGAATATATACACAATGGAATATTACTCAGCCATAAAAAATGGTGACTTCATGACATTTCCAGGAAAATGGATGGATCTGGAGACTTTTATGCTAAGTAAAAATAAGCTGATTTTTCACACACACACACACACACACACACACACACACACCCCACCAAAAAAGGAACACAGATCAAATATTCTCTCTGATGTGTGAATGCTAACACACAACAGAGAGGGTGGAAATAGAAGTTCAGTAGATTAGACAAAAGGGAAAGAAGGGAATGGAGTGAGGACAGGAATAAGACAGACAGTAGAACGAATGTGACTTTACTTTCCTATGGACATATATAAATACTCTGCAGTACATCTCCGCATCATGCACAACCACAAGACTGGAATTCTCATTAAAATAGAATGTGCTCCATATTTGTATATATATGTGTATATATATATATATATATATATATATATATATATATATATAAATATTCTCTACTGTCATGTGTAAATAAAAGAAATTATAAAAATCTGGGTGAAATGACAAATTAAAAAAGATAAAAAGAATTAAAAATGATAAAAAGAATGTACAATTAGTGTATGAGTATTTCACCTCCAAACTCTGAAAACATTAAAAAGATAATATGAAAAAAACAACAACAACAAATCTCTACATACATAGTATGTTATTTATAAAAATGAATCTCTACTTCAAAAGTAGAAAGTATCAAGACTCACCAAACAGAAAAATAGCATAAAAATTCATATAACTTTTAAACTAGGTTCTAATTTAATCATTCAGATAAAAATTAGACCAAACTATTTCATTTGAAAATTTTATCATTTATAAACAAAAATAACAAAAAAAGAATCTAATTCTCTTCAGTATTTTCCGGAAAATAGAAGAAGAAAAAAAAATTCCCATTTAATTTTATACTATTTTATATTTTTGGTACTGGGGATGGAACCCAGAGGTGTTTAACCATTGAGCCTCATCCTAGCCCTTTTTTAATTTATTTTATTATTATTTTTCTTCTTTTTTTGAAACAGGGTGTAAGTTGTTTAGGGTCTCAATCTCACTAACATACTGAGTCTGGCTTTGGACTTCTTATCCTCCTACCTTAGCCTCCCCAGACACTGGGATTACAGGCATGAACCACCACCACCATGTCCATCTCAATTCAATTTCTAAGATTTATCCTCACAAGTGACCTAAGTGTGTTTCTGACACTATCACGTCTGTACGGGAATATAAGACATTGTGTTAATGCCTTAGAGGAATAATAACTTTTTAAGCATATTGTGTTAATTCATCCAGTAGAGGTACATGCAGTTTTTAGCACTTAGCAGGCATTCATTAAGCATGTGGTATATAAAAGTACCTTCATATGCTTTATGTGACACCTTTCAGCAAGAAAATTTACATGTACTGTGCTGCAACACATATCAAGCACCACTCATTTAAATTTGAATTTAAATCTTCACATTTAAATTTTGCTGTATTATTTATATCCTATGACTTTTATGTATTATATTTAAACATTGATATTCTTACATTTTATCCAAAAAAAAAAATATGAAATGCAGAAAGGGAGACTAACCTGCCCAATGTCATGATACTTGCAAATTGCACAGTTTTAATTTGAATGCAGAACACCTTATTTTAATTTTTATGTTAGTTTTAATGCAACTCAAATGTTCCTATATTCATGTGTATTGTTCCACTTTTTTACATACATGATTAAATTCTGTATCTTAAGGGAAACTTTATTTTAGTAAAAACTTAAATTTTACTTGGAAATTGATCTATTGATTACAGAGGAATCTTGGGGCTAATGATTTTTGCAGGTTTGTGATTGAGAGACATGTCAGAATAAAGGTCTTTAGTCCTGATAATACCTCAGTGAAATTGTCTGAGATTGAAGGCTTAATATGCAGAAGATGCTGCAAATGTCATTCTATTGGGAGCCAATAAAAAGACAGGTAATGATTCAAAACCATATTTTAAAAACTATATTTAAGCTAATTTGTTGCAAATTATAGTCTCTCATTCAGGGAATAATTTTTATGGAACTCATTATTTTGAAAATTGCAGCTGGGAAAATGCTGTGCATGTGACAATACATTATCCATTTTTAAAATGGAAGTTTTAAAAATGAATATTATTTGAAAGAAAAAGACATTAAGAGAAAATACTTCACAATAATTTCAGCCTGCATTGCACAGGCTATTAAAAAGCAACTGCTCATTCTAAACTGCACAACCTAAGGCAAACAGGGTGTACCCAAAGTGAATCATGGTAGAAACTTACATCTATAGAGTAAGCTACAGAATTTATTATGTGTATGTTTGTTTATTCCTTGGCACTAGGTAATCAAGTTATCTCATAGAACATATACTTTCTAAATCATTGACAGAATTCCCTGGGGAAACAATTATGTGTAAATTATCAGACTACAGATTGATGTAAAAAGCAATGTGAACAAACCCACCATCTAACCCAAATGCTTTGGGTGCACAGAAAGCCAAGTATTGCTGGCAATTTTCTAGGACCTCATCTGGTAGGTTAGGATCAGCCAGGCAATTGCAACTTATAGAAGATCTGTGAGTGAGTCTGCCATAAGGATAAAAAACTCTGTCCACAGAAGTAAAATGAGCAAGGAGTTTATTCCATGCTCTGTTTGTGAGAAGGAGAAGCTAACTCACTGTACAGTTACTGAAAGTTATGATACAATACTCATCCAAATGTTAATGATGAACAGATCACATTAGACACCTTATGTGCACAAGGAATAGTGAAATCATAACACTCTCCCATTAAAAGAATCCATTTATCTCCCATATCTTGTAATAAGGGATATGACACTATGCTCTTGACAATATTGAACTTTCCCTGAACCATACACTTCTGGAAAACAGGAACAATGAAGATATTCCCTGCCATTTTGTGTTCTAGGAAATAGCTCGAAACAAAGAGCTAGACTTCCCCCACGTGACACAGTTGGAAATACTGTGCACACTTTCTTATAAATCCCATAAGATTTGCAGATGACTCTTGTTTACAAGAGGCTGTCCTGCTAGTTCTTGTTGATAAAATCACACTCTCCCACTCCTTGTTCTTTGGTTTATAAAGGCTAGCTGAATTGTTTGACACCCTGAAATCAGAAGAAAATGGCAATACACTTTTTTTCTATTTATTGACTAACTAACACTTCCTTCTAAATTACCTTTAATTTGTACCCGCCTCCTTATATAAATGTATGAGGCAAAACCTTCTCATGGAGACCCTCTGCTTCAGATACAGACTCCTCACCCTACTGTATCAGTCCTAAGAAAGTCAATTTTCTTCATTGTTTGGATTTGGTCTTTGACATACCTAGTAGTCCTTTCTCTTTGATATGAATTAAAATTTTATCTGCAATTCTGCAGAGAATCTCCATTTGATCCTTACGGCTGCTCATATGAAATTCACAGAAACTCTGGTTCAAAGAAGTTGTGCAACTGTAGAAAAGTTTTCTCTTTTCTAATCACTGCACAAATTCTTTTCATTTTTTTTTCTGAGAGGTGTATAAGGGCATTCTCTAACCTCATATAGCTTCTAGAGTTGTTTGTTTCTCTAAAAAAGACTTTTTATTCCAAAGATCACTTATGCATGATGAAGGACAAGGACTCTTAATCTTCACATATCAAATTATTGTTCAGCTGTCACAAATACAGTAGGTTTGAGAGGTGTGAAGGATTTTTTAGTCATCAAGAAATATAATTATTGTGATGGCTGCAGTTTCCCAAAATGGAGGTAGGCTAGGCCTGTGCTCCCAGGTGGGCCCAGGGGGTGCAAAATCACACATGGTGCGATGTTCCATCATGTACAACCAGAAAAATGAAAAGTTGTGCTGCAATTGTATACAATGAATCAAAATGCATTCTGCTGTCATACATACCTAATTAAAATAAATTAATTAAAAAATATGTCAGGACAATATGTACACTTGGAATTTAAAAATAATGATAACTGTCAAAATAAATAAGAGAATTCTTAATATTTATTATTTTTTTTAGGCTAGATGACAGTTTGTCTCTTCCTATTTGTGTCATAAATTTTTTTAAAAAAGAAGGAATATAATTATTACTCCTTGTAAAATATTTTTCCCAAATAATTATAGCTCATAAACGAGGCCAATTGTTTCAAGCAAACATCCATATCATGCTTAACAATATAAAGAAGGTGGATTTAATAAGTAAGTTGGAGAAGTCATAATTTCAGCTTATCCTGTGAAGTAGTATATAGTATATCCTTCATGCCAGGCGTTGGGATCAGCCCATACCCTGTTTGCTTGACTTCATTGTGACCATACTTTAATTGTAAACTAAGTTAGAGGAGCATCACATATATACAGTTAAGGCTCTGATGGAAGGAAAGTAGACATTATTTACAAGTACTACTCTTCAGTAGTTTTGGCAATTAGTAAAAATTTTAATGTAAATTTTAGTTCTCAGGACCCCTAGAGAGCAGCGAGTGCTTTAAGTGGGAAGCCCTTGATATATGTGTAACAAGGACTATTTTAATGTTTTTCATTTAGTATTATTATACACTGCAGAATACCAAAGCACCCATATGATTCTTAATTGCTACATATTTTTTTTTTTGGAAGATGGGTACTGGAAATTTAACCCAGAGTGATTTTCCACTGAGCTATATCCCCAACCTTTTAAAATTTTATTTATTTAATTGAAACAGGGTCTCACTAAGTTGCTCATGCCTTGCTAAGTTGCTGAGGCTGGCCTTGAACTTGTGACCTTCCTATCTCAGACTCCCAAGCCATTGGGTTTAAAGGTATGTGCCATCATGCCAGACCACAACATTTTTGAAGTTATCTATTAAATGAATTTTAAAGTATTTTTTCCTTATGTTAAAGGTAGCATTCACTAAGTATCTAGGGCTTAATTTATTTACAATAAATAGTTAAGATCCATCTCATGATAACATCATATGTATCAATTTCCTAAAATGGTTGGGAATTTATGGAATATCATTATCATGACCTGCTCTTTTAAATTTATATTTGCATAAAAATTTAATTCCAACTTGATTTCATGCATTTTTCAATTAAATTACTTGAATTATCAATGTTTACTATAGCCAAAATCAGCTTATATTTTTCAGCATATCAAAGCTAACAGAAATACCTTTGCACATTAATTCATACATCTGTCTTTCCAATCAACAAATTTCTAACATTTGAGATATATATATATATATATATATATATATATATATATATATATATATAATTTCCTTTATTGATTGAATTTTGTCTTTGATATACCTAGTAGTCCTTCCCTTTGATATAAATTAAAATTTTATCTGTAATTCTGCAGAGAACCTCATTTGATATATATACATAGACACACACACACATATATATATATGGATGTGTGTACAACGCTGTTCTAAGAATTGGATTTACAGTAATAACAGACACACACGAACAACCTTCTTTATTTTTCTTTTTTTTGGTATTGGGGATTGAACTCAGGGGCACTTGACCACTGAGCCAAATCCTCAGCCCTATTTTGTATTTTATTTAGAGACAGGGTCTCACTGAATTGCTTAGCACCTTGCTTTTGCTGAGGCTGGCTTTGAACTCATGATCCCTCTGCCTCAGCTTCCCGAGCCCCTGGGATTACAGACATGCACCACTGTGCCAGGCTCACAAATAACCTTTTGACATCAATGGCTTCATGGAATATGAAGCCTTTGGTGGATATCTACAGAGATGGAGAAACAGACAAGAAACAAATATATCAATGAGAAAAATAGCAAGGTCAAATGCTGGCAAGCAACAAAACTGATACTCTGGAAAGGAAGGAAGTGTGGGAGTGGGTGAAGTGTGAGTATTGCCTTTTTAAGTAAAGTGGCCATGAAAGACCTTGCTGAGAAGTTGAAACTGAGAAGGAAGGGAATCAAGCCATGAATGTACTTTTATAAAGATTATTCCATGCTCTAGAGGTGTTAATATGAACGGCATATTTGAACATGCATAAGGTAGAGTCAAATGAAAATATAAAAATAGAGAATAGGAGAATGCAATAATACATGATGTTTTAGGCCAGGCAATATTGGCAATGACCAGACAGACTCCATTTTGCCCTGAAACTCCACATCATGTATGAAATTCTTCTCCCAGGAAAAGCCCCACCTCTGTACCCATCAACAGTTGCTTAGTATAGCATGTTTCACAACATAAAATTGCAATTCTTATACAATGTAAAAGTGTTCTCTCTTTGGTTCCCATTTTTCTTGGACATTGTACCCTGTCAGAGATTGAGTGTCTAGATGTTAGTGATCATTCTTTAACATGTATATAACTAGGGGTGTTTTGACCCACTCTCTTTTCTGCTCACGATTTTATCTCATGACATTTGTTTATGGTTTTGAATTATAGCAACAGCCACTTATGCTTTAATGTGGTTTTGGACTATAAAAGGTATACTCAAACCTTGGAAGGGGGTTGAAGGATGTAGACTTGCAGCCTGCCCCTTGACCTGCCTACTGGTGAATAAAGTTTCCATCTCCTGCTTTAAGATCAAATTGGTGATTTATTGCAGTCTCGCCTTAACAATGACCATATAGGCCATTTATTATGATTTTGCCTTATATACTGAAATGAAAGCATTACATATTTTTGAGAAGAGAATAGCACCACATAACTAGACTTTCAAATCATTGCTCTGAATTCTTTTCTCATTCTGTTCGTTTATTATGCCCTATAGAGCCTTTTAGTTTCATACTGCTCCATTTGTCCATATTTGCTTTGTTGTTTTTAATTTCATGTACAAATTGTTACCAAGATTAAGGACAAGCAGATTTCACCCTATGTTGTCTCCTAGGAGTTTTAATGTTTCAGTTCTTACACATGAGTTTTCAATCCTCTTTGTGTTGGTCTTTATGCATAATGTAAGATGGGTGTCCAAATTCTATTTTTTTTTTTTGCACATGAATATCCATTTCTTCAATGTCATTTTCTGAACAGATTACCCTCTCCATATGTGTAATCTTGGCACCATTACCAATGTTTGGTTAACCACATATACAGGGGTTTCTTTCTGGGCTCTTGATCCTGTTCTAATTATCTACGATATGTCTGTCTTTATGCCCAAGTACCACATTGATTTAACCACTGTAGTTTGTAACATTTTAAAATCTGGAAAAGTCATTATTATAGCTTGGTTCTTCTTCTCAAGATTCCTTTTATTATCTTTTGGATGTTTTGAGTTTCCATGTGAATTTTAGAATTGTGATTTTTTTTTCTACTTTGATAAAAACTGCCTGTGATCCCACTTACTCAGGAGGCTGTGGCAGAACTATCATGAGTTCAAGGCCAGCCTGGACAATTTGACCAGTTATAGGCCTGCACCATGAGCCAGAGGTTCTTTTTAGCCTTTAAACCAGATGAATAAATGTTGCTTTCTTTGCCCTTGCATAGATTATGATAATTGAAAAATGATTCCTACTTTTCCTTTGAATATAATTTGTCTGTGGTTAACCTTATAATTTATTTTCTTTTCATGAATGAATTTCATCATTTGACTATGAACTGCCTTGGTAAGTTTCTTTGTGCCTATCCTTTTCCAACTCTTTTGAGAAATTTTGGGATTCTATATTTAGAATTCTGTATTTAGCAATAAAGAAATTTTTTCTTAATCTTAGATATACATTTGTTTATTTATTGCAGTACTGGGGATTGAACTCATGCGCACTCTACAAGTGAACTACATCCCCAAATGTTTTTATATTTTTATACTGAAACAAGGTTTATCTTGGTTGTCTGAAATTTGAGAAGTGTGACACTGTGCAAGGTTAAATGTACAATAAACATTGTTTCCTCAGTTTTGCACTATTTCTACATTCACTCTTTTCTTCTGTGACTCCAGGTACACGTGTGTGAGACACATACTATTCCTCAAATGCATTTTCTGTTACTCTATTTTTCAAGTTCACTGATCTTTTGTTCTGCAAGATGCTACCCACTGGTAATCCCATTTAGTGAATGGTATATGTATTATTTTTTAGTAATTACTTTTTGTATGTGCTTTCTTTTCATGAAGTACACTTCCCTCCTTTGTATGTTCATATATTCCATATGTTCTGGAGCAGTTTTACATAATGAGGCTTAAAGGATTTACACTAGTTGAGCCCCATGATTAATGTGTAACCATTCTGGGATTTTAACCACCACTTAAGCTACTTGGAACGAGAACACTTTTTTATCTTATAAATTCTAAGAATTGGTTATTCTACAGCTTATTGTTCAGTTAAAATTCAAAGGGATATCTGTGAAGATTTCCGAAAGATTTCTCCTGGTAGCTTTCTTCCCTAGTAATTTTCACTGAAAATCTATTTCCCCTGAATATTAATATCCATCTCCTACTTTGGCAAGACTCCCATGCTCTGCTTAGGTTTCACCTGTCTCACCTTGAAAACAAGGTGATCCCCTTCAGAAATATATGGCAATAATAGATATCATATAACTTATTTAATGTAATATTGTTTAGATCTTCAGAGTCTAACACTGGACATTTATGTGTTTGTGATGATGTAAATTCAGTCCCATGTTTGATATTTCTTTATAATTAACTATTTAAATATTGTGCACTGGACCTTGCTGATTTATATTGTACAAACTCTGCATTTATTTTTTTCCTCTGAAAAGGATTACTTTTATTATGATAAGTAGTTCACTTATTGGTTGGTCACCTTGAACTTTTATATCTGTAATTTATATGTTGTTGATGCATATTCTTGGGATCCTACATTACTATTCAAGTGTCTCTATCTTTGCAAAATTTAACTTCCAGATTCTGTTATTCCCTGTATCATTCAATTGCTTAAAACTATTGCCTCCTCTGTATTAATGCAATTCTGTTAGTATTTACACTGGGAGGGTTGTTCTACTACTCACTTTTCCACAAGAGAAAAACATAGAAAACAAAGATAGATATTTTCTGTGTGTATGCTGGTTTGTTACACAATATTATTTTAGCAAGAGTTGAATAATTCTGCACCCTCTGTGTGCACTATCACAATGTGATGTGTTTCATATATCATAACACATATACAACTATTTTTGAATATCCTTATTTTTGTTATTTTATAATTCTCATCCAGACAGTATACTCTAAAAGAGCAGGGATTCTATTTAAATTGCTTTCTCTCACAACTCTAGTAATAAGTATATCGTTTAGGACAAAATAAATAAATGTTTAATATATGTGTTTTGATGTCTGTGAAGTTTAAATTTTCTGAACAGTTTATCCAAAAATGAAAACAAAATTGCATTTTAAAAAATGCACCTTTTCTAACAGCACAGAATACTTTAAAAAACAGGAGTATTGAGAAGGTGGTCAGTGCTGACAGTTAACTGCACTGTTCTTTTTCTGATTAGAGCTTTGTCTCTCTCAGCTTTTGACCCTCTCTCATTTGCATAAATAAGAAATAGCAGGATGAATATTTGTCATTTCTAATGCCCAATCTCACTTTCATATATCAGTTTCTCTAAAAATACAAAATGAGTTTTTACCCCAGCTGGGCAGATTAAATACCATTGACATAGTGTGAAATGGCACACTAAAAAATTTGTAAAGCAGTATTATAACTAGATATAATATTATTTTGTGTGATATGATAGGCCAACATTCCTTATGCTCAGCTGGGTAAATTGGTTTAACCCTCTGAGAATGTTTTTTTGTCTATAAGATCAAGCAAATGGATGAGATGACATAGAAGATTTCTTTCAGCTCTGAAATTCTATCAGTAAAAAAGACACACTGTATTAATAGTAACAAGTAATTAACCTGCTGGAAAAAATCCTTTATTTTTCTTAAAAAGATATTTTAGGCTTAGACTTCTTGTACTTGGCCTAAGCAATTTTTCTTATAAATAGTATATCCAGCCCCTTTTGCAGTACAACTTTCTACTTCCGTGTATATATTAATTTTTTTTAAATTTTTATTTCTCAGGAAACCATAATGGATGTCAGCAATTCATCTAAAATGAAAATTAGATCATGTCACTTGTTCTTCAAAAATATGTAAATCTTTAAAAAGAAAAAAATTTTATGGTGGCCCTGTCATCCACATACACCACACACAAATAATGTCACTAGAAAAATAGTTGTATTTTGCAACCAAAACTAACAATGAATAAGAATAATGCTGTTAACATAAAGGCAAATTTATATCAAATGTTTGAGAAAAAAGCTTCCTATATTATCTGAAATATCTATACATATCTGATTAAATATATTACTGGTAGGACTCTTGCACTAAGATATATGTTGGTGATATTTTTATTACATTCTTGCCTTCTATAGTTTTTTTTTTTAATAAAAGTAAAAAAAATGACAGTCATTGGAAACTATCTGGAAAAAAACTTATGTGAATCTGTATGATTACTCTGATGGTAAAATTAAAGTTACCCTGGTAATAAGGAGGTAGAATTGATGATAAACAACTGTCCTGGGTCTGGGGGTAACCCAGTGGTAAAACACTTGCCTAGCAATGTGTGAGGTGCTGGGATGGATACCCAGTGCTGCCAAAAAATGATTGTGCTATATTTATATGTATACTAGCACTTTTCTTCAGACATGATTATAATAAAAATGGTTTAAAAGACATACACTAATTCATATTACCAATAAATATGTGGCCAATAAAAACTAATTTAAGTATAATTTGTTCATGTTATTTTATCCAAAAGTTGTGCAATATACAACCTTGATTTTATCAAAACCTTGATTTTATCTTTCTTTACCTATAACCACACATACATGCACATAAATATATATATAACATTAACATTGAATTGCTTAAAATGATCATTTATAAAATCATTCAAACTCTATAACAGGTTAGAGAAATAATGAAAACCCTTCTGTGTGCATCATTCCCAGATTCCCAAATATCACATCTTATGTAATTGTAAAATAATATGCAAAACCATAAAACTAACAGTGATAAAATACTTTTAACCTAGCTATAGAACTTATTATTCATATTTTTCCAAATTCCCCATTTATGTAATTTTTCTGGTCTGGGATTAATTTAAGGATCACACATCTTTAGTACAATTTGTAATATCTCCTTAAGCTCCATTCTTGTTTTTTATTTGTTATTTTTAGATATAGATGACAGTTAAGGGTATTTTGACATATTATACATACATGGGGTGCAACCCATTACAATCTGATCCCATTCTTGTAGTTGAACATGATGTGGAGTTACTCTGGTTATGTATTTATATATGAGCATAGGATAAGAAAGTTATGTCTAATTCATTCCTACCCCCATAACCTTTCACGTCTCTTCACTTCCCTCTGTCTAGCCCAAAGTACCTCTATTCATCCCTAGACCCTCACCACTTGTTGTGAATTAGCATCCACATATCAGTGAAAACATCCGGCTATTGGTTCTTTGGGATTGGCTAGTTTCCCTTAGCATGATATTTTCCAGTTCCCTCCATTTACCAGCAAATGCCAAAATTTTATTCTTCTTTAAGGTCCAGTAATATTCCATTGTATATATACATACTAAATGTCACAATTTTAAAAAATATGTGTTTTTTAATTGTCGATGGACCTTTATTTTATTCATTTATTTCTATGTGGTGCTGAAAATTGTACCCAGTGCCTCACACATGCCAGGCAAGTGCTATACCACTGAGCCCCAACCCCAACCCCTATGTCACATATTTTTAATCCATTTATCTGTGAGGGAAACCTATGTTGTTTCCATAGTTTAGTTATTATGAATTTGTGAATTGAACTGCTATAAACGTTGATGTGGCTTCATCACTGTAGTATGCTGATTTTAATTCCTTTGGTATATACTGAGGAGTGGGATGGCTGGGTCAAATGATGGTTCCATTCCAAGATTTCTTAGGAATCTCCATACTGCTTTCCATAATAGTTGCACCAATTTTCACTCCCACCAGCAACGTATAAGTGTACCTTTCCCCCAACATCCTTGCCAACACGTATTGTTGTTTTTGTGCTTGATAATTGTCATTCTGCCTGGAAGGAGATGGAATCTCAGTATAGTTTTGATTGGCATTTCTCTAAATGCTAGAGATGTTGAATATCTTTCATATTTTTTTTTGATCATTCATGTTTCTTCTTCTGTGAAGTGCCTGTTCAGTTTCTTTGCCCATTTATTTATTAGGTTAATTTTTTTCCTCTAGGGATGTTTCTCCATCGTTTTTTGTCTACCATGACCTTGACACTTTAAAAAAGTGGTGCTCTATCATTTCTTAGAATGCCTATCAGTGTTTATCTGCTGTTTGCACATGTTTAAGTGTGTACTTGTCAAAACTGGTTCAGGGTTTATATTGCGTGTCTATCAGTGCATTATATCAGGTGAAACATAATGCTGATCTGTCTTCTTACAGATGGTATTATCTTCAATCATTTGGTTGAAGTACTGAATTCTAAGATTTCTAATTGTAAAGTTAACAGCTTTCTACCTATGATAAAAATGTCCTCTATGGGGAAATATTTTAAAAATATAATATTATCATTTTTATAATTTTAGGATCTTGCAAACCTAACAATAAATAAGATTAATGTTGTTAACATAAAGGCAAATTTATATCAAATATTTGAGAGAAAAAGCTTCCTATATATTATCTGAAGTTATCTACACATATCTGTTTAAATATATTTAATTAAATGGTGTTGTTAGTTAAATGGTAAATGCCTACATTTATCATACTTTCTACCTTTATTAAATAGGACTCCATGAAAATCTATTCTTTTTTCCTATTTTATTATTTACTAATTTTGTGTATCAGTTTGGATGTGTAAATATTTATTTTTTCTATGGATCACAATTCTTTACTATTATTAACATTATTTTATTCCTTACTTTATTCTAGAAATGTCTTTTGAACTCTTCCAATTTGGCTACTGTGTTGCTTAGACATGCTTATGCCTAAGCCCTTCCATCACTCTTAAAAAATATTCTTTACCTTATAGTCCTAGATTCTTGGTTCATCTTGTGACTTTGCTTTATAGGTCCTGAAATCAGCAATTTCTTTAAGGAGATCTATATCTTAATCCCTATTATTGGTTCAGGGTATATAAAAATATAATACCTAGGTGCCTAGGTGCTAGGTGTATTCAATGTTACTCATGATTATTTTAAGTTTATTTCTCTGAGAAGAAGATTAAGAATATATGTGTGATAACATAGAAGATACATGTATAGATCTATATATTTTTCTATGTATCTGTGTGTATGTGTGTGTGTGTATGTATGTTTTAAATCACCTGTTCACATATTTCAAATTTAATACTATAGGGTATACTCTCCTTCTAAGCTTTTTTAATCTGTAACTCTTTTCTCCAACAATGAAAAACAGCTTTCATATTCATAAGTACGAATTAGTTTTAGAGTTAAAAATCAATATCTTCAATCCAGAATAAGTATGTGTTAGTTTTAAAGTTGAAGACCAATATCCCATGAAAACACATGTCAAACTAATACACTATATTTATATAGTTATGTTTTCTTTAATTTCAGAGTATATGATCAAAACACTTTCTTGTATATTGAAGAAATATGTTTTTTCTAAAATATAATTTAAACTGAGAGCTGTAGGAAAATTATTTAGTCTAGGAAAGGGGTAGAAAGCTGAAAAAATCTCAAAGAAGAAATTTTTGAACTTTATAAATAGAAAAATAACCAGTGAGATATCTTTTTGTGGTTTCCTAGAGCAGTTAACTATACCTAAAAGAAGGATTAGGGACATAAGAAGAGTGACAATGACATTAAGGTGGTTTATTTTCTTGTACTTGAGTTGCAACAAATCATTTCAGCTCCCTTGTGTCACGAACATATCTAAATCAAAATTGATATGCATTAAAGTAATGTTGCCATTCTGTACTGGAAAGAGGGCAACTGTTTCATAATAGAAGAAAATCTAAATATATATCTATTTGTTCAGTCTCTCTATATTTGCTATTATCACCTAAAGTGAATAAGTGTAATTGTCCAATGACCTACCATGTAAGTATATGCTATTGTGCTTCTCTCAGACCTAGGTAATTGAGAGAGGAGAGGTTAATTTATGTTTTTTTTTTTTTGTTGTTTTGTTTTCTCAAATCCCTGTTTAGTAAACAGTATTGTAATTTTGGGAATTTATTTATTTAGAGACAGGCAAAACAAAAATAATTTGAGGCAGCTTGACAAACGGTGAGCAAGTAATATATAAAGTGAAATCTTAATTATAATTCTCTGGAAGTAGAGGAAGAGAAAAAGATCACCTTGCAGATGATAAATAAAAGTGAGTAAAACAAATATATTAGAAAACTTAAATATCCATTGTTAAATAATTCAAGGACAATCAAGTAAAGTACTACTTTTCTTTCTAGGTTTGTGACATAAAAATAAGTGATGTCTGACTATTGTGGCTTGTTCTTTTTATGACTATTATACTATTACACTAATTAGGTCCCTGAATAGGATACACTTCACAACTTAACCTAAACTATCCCCATGTGTAGAGTCCAAAATTTCTGTAAATCCTTTCTCTTTCCTGCTAAATCCTAGCTATACTCTTTTTAAGATTTATACCATTAACTTAATCCTTCCTAATTAGAATAAGTTACACTCCATGTATATATAATATGTCAAGATACAGCCTACTGTCATGTATATCTAAAAAGAAAAAAAATCATATAAGATTTGTTCAGTTAGAAAGCTGGCTCTACTCTTAATAGTAATGTTGTTTCCATTCATTATGATTCATTTTGAGTGTGAGATTGACAGAAAGATTTTGAATTCCAATACTTAGCTTTTAATAAATAATTTCACAAATTCTGTGACAAAGAAAGGAATGGGAAATATGACGGTGGCAAGTACCTTGACCTTTGCAAGACTCCCTCTCAACAGGAAATAAGGAAGGATTCTTATACTTAAGAGCCATGGTGGATTAGAGTGGTGCTTACATAGCATGTGCTTGTTCTTCTTTCCTTGATTTCTTAGCCTCTTACATACAGTACTTTCTAGAATTAGTCACGTTCATTTTAGTTCATTGACTAAATTGTACTCATAAGAGATAAAAATGTAATTAACTAAAAAATGCAGATGATTTTACATTTTCAATGCCAGAATCTTGAAGTGAAACAATAAAGGTAAAGGAAATGCCCAACTACTGAAGGAACTGAGTAGTTCCAACTACTGAAGGGACTTTCAAACAAAGAAGTGTCTCTTTAAACTGACTGTGCAGGTGGATCCCAAAAGCACTATTATAAAGGAAGGAGAGTATGTTCATGTGTTTTCTGGAAGGTTATGTGGGGGCCATGGGGTAGTGTGTGTACCACTAGGGGACAGAAAGCTTCTTTGCTTTCTTCTAAAAAGAAGAAGAGGATCTTTCCTAAAAAATTCTTTTTTTTTTTTTTTTGAAACCTGTGGAGGCTGCCTTTACACTTCACAAAGAATAAAGGGGCTGGGTAAAGTCTTAAATTGATCCTAAGAGGCCTGGGGACAGCTGGTATAAGCATCATGTGGATTCCCCAGACTCTTGTTATAAATCCAAACAGCACATGAACTCTTTCAGAGAAGGTGTTGGTTGTCAAATGATGGACCTTTCTTCCATAAAATAATTCATGAATATATTGGTCTGAAACACTTGCTTTGAATTAGAACAGGATATATCTGAAATTCTTTGGATTTAGATTTTACAAGCTAATACACAGATATTTTGTATTTTAAAAAAGATATCAGTAGAAGTTTCAGATAGTTCATAAAAAAGGGATATTTTTCAAGTAATTTGTAAATATGCAACCAGCAAAATATAGTATAATGTTGTCCTTGGCATATCAAACTTCATTTTTATATTTTCTTATCTCTTTCAATAATCCTGATAATGTGTTTTAGTTAATTAACATTTTATGTAATTTGAAAATAATTGTAAATAGACCATTCAAAGCACAAAAATATTCACAAGCTCTTGATTTTGGAAATGACAACTGAAAATAAATAAAACTAGTCATTTAAGAGTTTTCTCCTTACAATACATCCAATTCAATCTGTTCTTTTTTGTTTTGTTTTGAGTTGTGTTGCCCAGTTATCAAACTCCTGGACTCAAGTAATCCTCCTGCCTCAACCTTCCACCAACTCAGTGTGGAAAGAAATATATTATTTCACGTTTCCTTAGCTAATGTTTGTATTTAATATTCACAAACCAGCATAAAGAAACTGTGATATAGTTAAATAAATATCCAATTTGGAGACACAGTGAGTTTGAAAAAACATCTCTATCATTTAATGCCTTTGGAAAAGTTAATTGCTGGATATTAGTCTTTTGTAAAATGATACTACTAACTATCGCAGAGTTATATTTTAGTGATATTAACAATACACCTAAAAAGACACTCTAAAACTTCTTAGTCATGCAGCAAAGTTTTAAAAAGGGCTTGATATCTTCCATCATATATTCTTTAGGAGAACAATAATATACATATTTCCTAAAATTTTAATCCCAAAGGGTGTTAGTGTTTGGATATAAAGTGACCCCCAAAAGCTCACATATGAGACAATGCAACAAGGTTCAGAGAAGAAATTATTGGGTTGTGAGAGCCCTAACCCAATCAGTGAATCAATCTCCTGATTGATTGATTAATTAATTAATTAATATCCCTGAGTGGTAACTGAAAGCTGGTATGGTGTGGCTGGAGGAGGTGGGATTTGGGGGCATGACTTTGGGGTATATATTTGTATCTGACAAGTGGAGAACTCTCTTTGGTTTCTGATCACCATGTGAGCCACACTATTCCACCATGATGTTCTACCTCACTTTGAGCTCTGAGGAAGGGAATCAGTCTTCTAGAGACTAAGACCTCTGTATCCATGAGCCTCTAAATAAATCTTTCTTACTTTACAGTAACCCCTATGTAAACCTTTCCTCCTTTATAGATTTTTCAGATCAGGTCTTCTAGTCACAACAGCAAAAAAGCTAACTGAAACAAGACATAAGTTAGCTCCAATTTACCGCATTTATTTATTGACAGGTGCCTAAGATAAATAATCAATCCTTTTTACAAATTCTACTGGCAGGTATCTTGGCAGACACAAATGGTAAATATGACCTGAACTGTCCACATCCTTGAAATATTTTAACCAGGCTGTCTCTGCTTCTCTATGATACAAAATGGCTAAGAAACTAAATAAAACTAAACAAACAATTAAAAAAAAAAAAAACTTTGAAATTTGGGACATGTGTGATTATACGGGTATAGTTTATTATTTCATGGCCAAATTGTTTCCCATTTGTATGAGATAAACACACACACACACACACACACACACACACACACACAGTATACTTAGAGGATTCTTATGTTAAGTAAGGCTCAGAGAATGTCCTAATTTGTCAAGAAATAAATTAGAGAGCAGTGTTCATGTGCCACAGTCTGGGTTTTTTGTTTTGTTTTGTTTTGTTTTGTGTGTGTGTACCTTTTATTCAGTTATATATTTGAATTTAGACTAAATATACTTGCCGAGTAAGATATTTGAGTCTTTTGGGTCTGTTTGGCAATTTAATTATATGTGCTTTTTAAAGATTGTAAAAGTCATTTATAACACCATTCATTCACCATCATTCATTTCATTTGCTCAGGCTAAAAGCCTAGAAATTACACACACACACACACACACACACACACACACGCATACACATGTTCTTACCCCCAAATCTACTCAATGATCATATCCTAACATTGAAACCTGATATTATGCATTAGGTATATTTATGCATGTCTGCTATTGCCTAGAGTTAAGGCACTCCTTCATAACATATGTAAAGGTTGTCTAATTTTTCTCGCCCCCATTACTCTGTTCTGTAATCTACTTTTTTTTTTAAGAGAGAGAGAGAGAGAGAGAGAATTTCAATATTTATTTTTTCAGTTTTCAGAGGACACAACATCTTTGTTTGTATGTGGTGCTGAGGATCGAACCTGGGCGGCAGGCATGCCAGGCGAGCGCGCTACCACTTGAGCCACATCCCCAGCCCCTGTAATCTACTTTTAACACTGCTGTTTCTCAGTCTACTGTTACTCTGTGGATTCCAGTTGGTTCACTTCTACCTTTGCAAATCCTTAATATTTTCTCTCCTTATGAGAATGATCCACTTCACTATCTATGATCCAGTCACACCAACTTAATATTGTTCCACTATCAAGCTGTTTCCTGCCCAAAGACCTAAACGTGTAGTTTTCTCTGTGTATTTCTTTCAATTGATCAATGTCTTAGTTTAAATTTTACTTTTTTCTTTAAGATCTCCCTAAACCCAACTCTTTTATTATAAAGTGTTACAAATGTCTTTGTCTCATGATCAACTTTACCAAAGCTGCAAGGTTTTGTCATTTTCTATTCTCCCTCAAGCTCAGTGAGAGCGAGGATATTTTCACCTCTAGTTCATTGCTATAACTTTATGGAATGAATTGCCAAAAGGACATGTTCAAAATGTTCTGTGACCTAATGTAACAGCTAAATCCCACGTGAGGAAAATACAGTCAATAGTTGCCATAGTTTCTCAGATGATTAATATTGAATTATCCTTCCTTTTTTTGCTGATCCCCATTTGGGTAAAATATGCTATTGCATTAATCCCATTTTCTGGGCCAGGGAAATGAGGCTCACTGGTAGAGCACTTTCCCAGCATGCATAAGGCCCTAAGTAAAATCCCCCCATACAAAAAAAATGTCCTACTTTCATGATGGAGTGAATATGATTATTCAAAGTGAATGCCCAGCTTTAAACAGTCAGGTCTTTGGGGTGTTTATTAAAGGCATTTGTTGAGATTGAAAACTATGAACTTGTTTCTTTCCTTGAGAAAGAAATATGAATAGCTATTCAGAGAACAACAATTAAATGACTCTTTTAGGAGTTGAATATCAAATATAAGATGAATGTGGGACCAACCCTGTTCTCTCAAATGTTTGTGAGGCTGAACTTGCCAGGTAAAAGAAATATATTCTGAGTAATACCCACAGTATAATTCTATTGATTGTCAACACAACTCCATTTCTGAATGCTTAATATCTACTCTGTAAGCTTTAGAATCTGTTTCAGGCTATAATTTACTGAAACGTCAAGGGAAGATATCTGAAGAAAAAGACAATATGTGGCTCAGAAACTGACTCCCTTAACAAGACTCCTAAAGCTCGAGAAACAAAATCAAGAATCAATAAATGGGATGGGCTAGCTTCTTGGCCTTTTGGCTAAGATCAAGTGTATTATCTGTTCTTATCAGTTTAATAAATGGGATGGAATCAAACTAAAATGATTCTTCATTGCAAAGGAAACAATCAAGAATGTGAAAAGAGAGCCTACAGAATGGGAGAAATTCTTTGTCACTTGCACTTCAGATAGAGAATTAATGTCTAGGTTACATAAAGAACTGAAGAAATTTAATACCAAATAAATATTCCAATCAATAATGGGCAAAAGAGTTGAATAGACAATTCTTGGAAGAAGAAATAGGATCTGTCAACAAACATAAAAAACTGCCCTACATGTCTAGTAATTAGAGAAATGCATACTAAAGCCACACTGAGATTCCATCTTAGTCCAGTTAGAATAGCAAGTTACAATGAATTTTGGTGAGGATGTGTGGAAAAAAGTAAACTCATACATTGCTGATAGGATTGCAAATTGTTGCAACCTCTCTGGAAAACAGTATGGAGATGCCTCAAAAAACTAGGAGTGCGGGGGCTGGGGATATAACTAAGTTGGTAGAGTGCTTGCCTCACATGCATAAGGCCCTGAGTTCAATGTCCAGCTCCACAAACAAACAAACAAACAAACAAACAAAAAACCTAGAAATGGAACCACCATTTGACCCAACTATCACACTCCTCAGTTTACATCCAAAGATTTAAAATCAGTATACTACAGTGATGAAGCCACATCAATGTCACAGCAGTTCAATTCACAAGAGCAAAGCTATGTAACCAAACTAGATGCCCTTCAGCACATGAATGGATAAAGAAATTGTGATATACATACACAGTAGAGTATCACTCATCCATAAAGAAGAATGATTTTATGACATTTACAGGTAAATAAATTTACATGGAGATTATCATGCTATATGAAATAAGCCAGTTATAAAAAAAAAAAAAAAAAAAAAAAAAAAAAAAACAAAGGTCAAATGTTTTCTTTGATATATGGAAGCTAAGCCACAATACGTGGGGAGAGGGGAAGAATAAAAGTTTGATAGATTAGACAAAGTGAATAAAGGGAAAGAAAGAGGAAAAGGAAGAGGAAAGGTGGATAGGAAAACGAATGACAGTGGAATGAATCCAAAACAACTTTCTTATGTACTTAGATGAACACAGTATTTTTCTATGTACATGAATACACCATTGTGAATCATATCATCACGTAAGTCTATAACAATGGGGTCCTAACTAGAACAAGATATATTCCATGCTAGTACAATTAAATCAAAATGAATGCTATTGTCATGTTAAACTAAAAAGAACCAATATTTCTTAAAAAAAGAAAAAGACAATATGAGCAATTACTTTCTAGTAGAAGAGGTGAACATCAGTTTGTTCTTAGAGATTCTTCTGGCTTTTAACAAGCATACAAGCATGGCATAAATAGCTGTAAGCAAAAAAAAAAGCAACAATTTAATCAAATTTTAGATCCCATTTTATTGACAGAAAGAATGTATGGATTTGAATTTGACTTGTCATTTATGTCATTTAGAGAATGGTTGTTAGTAGACTGGTTTTTAAGCCTAATTTGCTTTATTAAATCCCGCATGAATTTTTTTTATTTCGTTCTGTGGCCCAAAATGTTCATATTAACCAATCATTGTCTTTTTTTAATTGTGGTCTAGTATATTAAATATGCATTATTTGAAGCTTTTAATTGTCATATAAAATGTATTTTAATAGGAGTGTAATTATAAATAAATGCTTTCCCTCATGCATACATTAGCGACAAGCATATTATTAGGTGAATATACATATGTGCATTTGCTAGTCATTATGTTAGCATCCAAATATGATTAGCACTCAAAAATTAGATAGTAATTTCATCTTGTTTTTATCATTAAATCATCAAATTATTTTAGTTTTGAAAGAAATACTTTTAAATTGTAGAAACTTTTTTCTTTTTACTCAACATGTGCCCATCATAAACTTGATTTATTCTACAAAAAAATGATGTGCATAGGGACCACTGAGCCGCCCAGCATTATTGGTCATTCTCTACATTAATACTTTACTTTTTTTAATTTGAGATTTTATTCTATTAATACTTTAGAGGTTTCTTTTCTTTTCCCTTTTTTGAGACTTTCCTTCCATTTTTACATTTCCTTCCCTTTTTTTCTGTTCCTCAAATTTCTCATGCTTTTCCTCTTTTCCATCAAGATTCTGTTTCATCTACTGTAATCTTTTTTCACTTCTTGCCATCAATAACATCTTTGTTTCTACTTTAATCTTCCATAAGCAGAGCAAATAAATGACCATGTGTTTTATTTTTTTTTTTAATTTTTTATTGTTGGCTGTTCAAAACATTACATAGTTCTTGATATATCATATTTCACACTTTGATTCAAGTGGGTTATGAGCTCCCATTTTTACCCCATATACAGATTGCAGAATCACATCAGTTACACATCCATTGATTTACATATTGCCATACTAGTGTCTGTTGTGTTCTGCTGCCTTTCCTATCCTCTACTATCCCCCCTCCCCTCCCCTCCCCTCTTATCTCTCTACCCCCTCTACTGTAATTCATTTCTCCCCCTTGTATTATTTTTCCCTTTCCCCTCACTTCCTCTTGTATGTAATTTTGTATAACCCTGAGGGTCTCCTTCCATTTCTATGCAATTTCCCTTCTCTCTCCCTTTCCCTCCCACCTCTCATCCCTGTTTAATGTTAATCTTCTTCTCATGCTCTTCGTCCCTACTCTGTTCTTAGTTACTCTCCTTGTATCAAAGAAGACATTTGGCATTTGTTTTTTAGGGATTGGCTAGCTTCACTTAGCATAATCTGCTCTAATGCCATCCATTTCCCTGTAAATTCTATGATTTTGTCATTTTTTAATGCAGAGTAATACTCCATTGTGTATAAATGCCACATTTTTTTATCCATTCGTCTATTGAAGGCCATCTAGCTTGGTTGCACAGTCTTGCAATTGTGAATTGTGCTGCTATGAACATCGATGTAGCAGTGTCCCTGTAGCATGCTCTTTTTAGGTCTTTAGGGAATAGACCGAGAAGGGGAATAGCTGGGTCAAATGGTGGCTCCATTCCCAGCTTTCCAAGAAATCTCCATACTGCTTTCCAAATTGGCTGCACCAATTTGCAGTCCCACCAGCAATGTACAAGTGTACCCTTTTCCCCACATCCTCGCCAGCACTTGTTGTTGTTTGACTTCATAATGGCTGCCAATCTAACTGGAGTGAGATGGTATCTTAGGGTGGTTTTGATTTGCATTTCTCTGACTGCTAGAGATGGTGAGCATTTTTTCATGTACTTGTTGATTGATTGTATGTCCTCCTCTGAGAAGTGTCTGTTCAGGTCCTTGGCCCATTTGTTGATTGGGTTGTTTGTTCTCTTATTGTCTAATTTTTGGAGTTCTTTGTATACTCTGGATATTAGGGCTCTATCTGAAGTGTGAGGAGTAAAGATTTGTTCCCAGGATGTAGGCTCTCTATTTACCTCTCTTATTGTTTCTTTAGCTGAGAAAAAACTTTTTAGTTTGAGTAAGTCCCATTTGTTGATTCTAGTTATTAACTTTTGTGCTATGGGTGTCCTATTGAGGAATTTGGAGCCCGACCCCACAGTATGTAGATCATAGCCAACTTTTTCTTCTATCAGATGGCGTGTCTCTGATTTGATATGAAGCTCCTTGATCCATTTTGAATTCACTTTTGTGCATGGCGAGAGAAAGGGATTCAGTTTCATTTTGTTGCATATGGATTTCCAGTTTTCCCAGCACCATTTGTTGAAGATGCTATCCTTCCTCCATTGCATGCTTTTAGCCCCTTTATCAAATATAAGATAGTTGTAGTTTTGTGGATTGGTTTCTGTGTCCTCTATTCTGTACCATTGGTCCACCTGCCTGTTTTGGTACCAGTACCATGCTGTTTTTGTTACTATTGCTCTGTAGTATAGTTTGAAGTCTGGTATCACTATACCGCCTGATTCACACTTCCTGCTTAGCATTGTTTATGCTATTCTGGGTCGTGACCATGTGTTTTAATTATTTATTTATTTTTAAACATTTTTACTTGTAGATGGACACTTTCATTTTATTTCTTTCTTTTTATGTCGTGCTGAGGATTGAACCCTGTGCCTTTCACGTGCCAGGTGAGCACTGTACCACTGAGCTACAGCCCCAGACCAAATATAATTATTTCCAAAATCAAGCTAAATTGATTTTGAGTAAACAATCTTTATAAATTCCCTTCTACTATAGTGCATAAATTTTTGTATATGACCCTTAAAATCTAACTTTAATTTTTCAGATCCTTTGGATCTGATCTCTATTTTCTATTTTTAAATATCATAGGTAGGTACAGACATTTTCTATATAAATACAACATTTTTAAGGAACACAGTATATATATATATATATATATATATATATATATATATATATATATTACTTGATATATATTTGATGTCCATATAATAAATGAAATGCATATATGTCATTTTATTAACTATTAATGTATGCATATGTAAACATACATGTACACGTATATGCATGTATATATATTTTTTTAAATAATTAATAGTAAGCTTTAATTAATGAATATTTTTAGAGTGAAAACCTATTTTATAGGTGATAAATAATAATCAATTCACTGTCAATGTAATAAACAGTCAATTTTATTGTAAAATGATTTACAATATTCATAGCAAGCAGTTTAGATTGTGTCAAATATTTTTTTCCGTTAGAAATATTTTGCTATTTTCTAGGTTCTAGGCATTATGCTACCTAGTAGCTGTAGGAGCCACATTTAATTGGTGAGATCCCTGAACTTCAGATGTTATTTGGTGTTGGGAGTAAGAAAAGCTACAGAGAAGAAATAGCTTTTAAGTATCTGTTGTAGAGAGGTAGGAATTCTGTATTGTCAGCATTCCATTTCTAAAGGGCAAGTAGAAATGGAATCAGAATGTACTAAGGATTCAGGAAAGATTACGTAGTATGTTTTTGGAATTGCAAGTAGTTCAATAAATATCAGAATCCTTTTTTTCTCTGGCTCTCTCAGATCTTTGTGAACAGATTATCTGAGTACTTGTTTTTTTTTTTTTTTTTTTTTTTTAGAATAACTCCATTATTGTTGTAATTTATATCTTGTGTTAGTCAGCATTTTGTCACTCTTCCATAAGTAACTGATGAGAGCAACTTAAAGGAGGAAAGAATTATTTTGACTCACAGTTTCAGAGTTTCAGTCTAAAGTCAGCTGGCTCCATTACTTTGGGGGCAGAAAGTTCTGGAAGAAGGGTATGGCAGAGGGAGGCCATTTAGTTCACAGCAGACAAGAGGATACAGGGAGAAAGAAAGGGGGAGGAAGTGGAAAGTAAAGGGGAGAGGGAGGGTGCAAGGAGTAAAAAATTTCTTTGCAGGGCATATCCTCAGTGTGTACTTCCTCTGACTAGGCCCCACTCCCTAAAATCTTCACCATCACCCCCATAGTGCCATAAAATTACTAATCTGTAAGTGAATTAATGCACTGATGAAGTTAGCACACTCCTGATCCAGTCACTTCTCAAATGCCCCACCTCTGAGCATCACTGCTTTGAGGCTCAAGCTTCCAACTCTTGAGTTGTAAGGGGACACTTCATGTCCAAATCAACAAGAATAGAGTATTAGTCACATAGAGGACAGTTGTAAATATATATATATATATATATATATATATGAATGAATTAGGATTTGACATGATGCAGCAAAGGAATGTCCATGGAGATTATGTAGCTATTTTCCTGTGTGAAATATTTCCACAGTGGGAAGAAAGTTGTTTTTAGTTCTGTTCCTATTTCACATATTCATTGAATTTTTGTTAGCTAGTTACTTATTTGTAGAATTGTTTTTATTTTAAAATAGGTTGCAATCAGGTATGTACTCTAAATATTTAGAAAGGAAAAAGTCATATAAGCTAATCTTACACATTGCTTTTCAAGTCTTGCCTCTATTTCTAACTAGCTACCAGACCCTTCACGATAAATTCAGCCTTGCTGGTTTCTAATGTCTTCATCTTTAGGAAAAGGCAATGGAGTCAATGATCTTCTGCCACTGTTTGAGTCAAGATGATTATTATCTCTGTTTTGTTGTAGTCCAAACTGATGCCCAAGTAAAAGTTCCCATCTACTTATCCTTGTTCGTTCTTTCTTTCTTTTCTTTTCTTTCTTTTTTTTTTTTTTTTTTTTTGGTGTGTTTGGTGCGGGTGGGTACTGGGGATTGAACTCAGGGACATTTGACCACTGAACCACATCTCCAGCTGTATTTTGTATTTTCTTTAGAGACAGGGTCTTACTGAGTTGCTGAATGCCTTGCTCTTGCTGAGGCTAGCTTTGAACCTGCAATCCTCCCATCTCAACTTCCTGAGCTGCTGGGATCATAGGCGTGCGCCACCACGCCTATCCCTTGTAGTTTTGAACACTGAATTTTAGAAAGATTTGTAAAAGGTCTCTGTATTTTCCTCTTGTTGTCTGTATGAGCATCTTCTTTGAATGTTAATAGAAATGTGAGCTCATGTTGAGCCTGCTCATTAGATCTGTTTACATAATGATTTCAATTAAAATGCTCTTGCAAAATAGTAAAAGAATTATCATTTATGGAAGTAATTGAATTCACCAGACATTTTATCTATATTGTAATTAAGCAAGGTAGGCAGTTTCCTTCTCATCTGGTAAATGAGAAAAAAATAAATTATTTTCCATAGTTGCTTGATTTATGCTATATGTATTACACTACAATTTTTAAAACCCCAGAAATAATTCTTAGTTGTCCCTGATATTAAAGTTTTGGAAAATATATTTGACTTCAACTCAGAGTTGTATGAAGGTCAAGTTGATATTATAACATAATTTGCTCTTAAAAAATGGGGTTAGTCATATATCCTATGAACTATGACTGTGTCTGATAGTCAGATTTGTGGAATTTTTCCATCCCATCCATCTCCAACCTTTGCCCCTAAGTTCTATATTTTTCATAGTTTATTACTCTTTTCATCTTCCAGTGACCTCATGTCAATCACATAACAACTAATAAAAAAGGAAAAGTCTTATTGGACTCATGTCACTCAAATCACTAAAATATTGTGGAACATGACATAGCAGAGTGTTTAAGTGCAAGAATTATAGGAATGGAATTTTTGCCTTTAAATCCAGGATCCAAGACTTAATAGGCTTGTGATCTGTTCAAATTAGGTAAATTCTCTGTACATTAATGTCCTTACTTGTACAGTGGAACAATAAGAGTAATATCTAGCTTGAAGTTTTTGAGATGAGTTAATTTTATGGACAAGCTTTGGATATTATAAGCTATGTGATTATATGCATTGTTTTTACAGCAATAGAAACCTGAGATATTGGAGTGTTTTAGCTGTTCCATCTAATTTGAACTTCCCACATTTGTAATTATAACAATTTATGCATTTGGAAGTTTACTTCTAAATTCCTGAATTCTTTTCCTGATTAACTGACCACATCTCTCTCTGATACCATTGCTATGTTTCATTCTAATCATAGCATCTCTGACTCTAAATTGCCATCAGACCCATACAAATTCCATGATTTCACAGATGACGTTGGAGTCATAATGCTTGGACTGCATCAAATATTTTATTAATATAGCCATAATTTCTCAGAAGAAAATCCTTGAGCATCCATTTTCTTGTTCCAGTTTTATTATATTGGCTCCATCTATAATAGGAGTGAACTCGAAAAATACCTAGAACTCTGAGCTCCAGGAAATAGATTCCATCCCATTAGAGACACCCTGACATGTTGTTTTAGAATGTGGAAGATGGAGGTACAATGTGCTGGTTAATGGGAAATTTATCCACAAGATGGTGCACACTGCTTATATTTGATTATAAACTCTCTACCTTGAAAAAAATGTTAGATATTACATTTTCAATGAATGGGCAGAATAATGCCTTTTGATGGATAGATTTAATGTCATGTATTATAATTGGTCATATTTTATGTTTCAAGCTCTATTAAGTTTTAGAAAATTAACTTTATGTGTATGTGCATGTTTGTGTGTATGTGTGTGCCTGTTTACATTCGTAACTACAATATATAGATTGCATCAATGCCACACTACTCTTTATTAGATAGCAGAGATCAAGAAAATTTGAGAGAATGATGGGTGACACAGACACAACAAGAAGGGAGAACTTTTGTTTTCTTTTAAGTTCTGTGCAAAAGTTAAACAATACAGATATATTAAGTATTTTAGAAACATTTGCTCTGAGTAAAGGAATGTGTAGACATTGATGTATTTATTCTCCATATGTTAAATTTAATAGTTTTTTTGTGAAAAAAAAAATGTTTGTCTGGTGCTTCCTTTTTAATCTCCTCACTGGGCTACACAGTTATCAATAGATATGATTTGCAATTTTTGTTAGACTGGTGGTAGGTACAACAAAACAGAGATAAGATGTGTATGTCATGGGAGTTATTTACAGAAGTAGATATGATATGACAGGCACAGCAACCATAGAAGAGGTGCCAGTTGCTAATTTATGTTGGACCTGTTCAAGCCTGACCTCATATATGTCATTTCCACTAAAAGGAGTATTGGTGGATGTATCCAATATTACATTTGATAGATCAGATGTCAGCTGGTTAGACAGCTCAGGTCAGGATGGGCCATGGGGAGATTTCCATATTTCCTAAGGCCAGAGAAGTCAGAAACTACTACCCAGTAAAACAGATATAGAATATATAGAGAATTACAGAGCATTGTTCCAAAATTCTAAAATTCTGCAATTTGATTTCCCTGTAGGGGTCCACAAAAGCCTCTCTTCAGTATTCCTCTTCATCAGATACTCTAAAAAACGCATCACTTTCTCTTGCATCCAGATGGTCCATGTAGCAGAAGAGCTTTCCCAAGATCTTGTACCTATTACTACAACTTTGCTTGCTTTGAGCCTCACTCAGAAGTGAAACTTTTGGATTAATTGGTAAATGAGCTGGAATAGCATGCCCAACCAATATATTTCTTCAAAATTCAGAGTCTAAATATTATTATATTTTTCACTTTAAAAGAGCTGTATCTACAATATATGTCTATGCTATATACATACATATTTGTTTAAAATTTATCAACATACAAAGTCTTTGGATTGCTGTATGTCTTTCCCATCCTTCAATTCATTTGAATCTTATGAAATATCTAAGCTAGTCACTATTTTTAGCTCATCAGCTCCAATCTGCATAACATCATCAATTTAATGGATGCATATGGTAATAAGGAAGAGAGAGGAACCAATATCCCTGTGGGCTACATTACATTGTATTTGATCATCTCTAGAGTAAAAGAATGAAACTATGTTAAAAAACTTGCTAACTGTATGAAAATGGTTCCTGATGTCCTTATAATATTATAGTCAGGAAAAGAAAAATGACACTCAACACCTAAACACTTGAATATCAGGTGTTATGATATTATCTCACCTGCAGCAGTGGTTGAAATGAAAGACACCCTCAATTATAATAGCCCATTGTCTTTCTCCCATATCTATTTACCTTTGCCGCAGGAAAATAAGCAAGCAGAACTGGAACGTGACCAGAATCACAAATTCTAAATAATCTGAATTTGAGATGGTGGAATCATCTTCCAGGCTTTCTAGGTAGACTGTATATTTATAAGTCAAGTAATACATGTGGTGTTTCTGTCAATTTCCGCGTGTATCTGTTCCAATTATAATGTAAGAACTGAGAAAGTGACTATTACATTGGTTTGGAGTCCCACTGGTCCCAGCTATGAGACAAGCCTGAAGCAGATGTATTATTCACGTGACTTCTACATCCCCCTAAACTGTCTGTGGGACCATAGTGCCACTTTTACTTTTAGTAAGTTAACTCCCAATTGTATTTGAAAACTATAATTATGTTTCCTTTCCCAGATCGAATCACCCTGATATAGGATCAAGATTTCATTGTGGAAAGTTTAGGAGAAAGACTTACAGATCCAATTTTTTAAAGATTTTCCTCAAAGGAGTCACCCTCTCTTCTAAAAATCATAACACCATAAACTGATTGGAACCTGAACAATGATATGAAGCAAAAATTTCTACCCTGGCTATGAGCTTGAACATTACCCATACTTAAGCTGTCAAGTAAAAATTTCAGAGTCTGACCATTTATTTCAGTCCCAGGGATATCATGATAAATTAGCCAACATTAAAAATTGCTGTATGTCTCTGCAGCCCTTCACAGTAAGCATGACAAAACTTGTAGTTCAGTGCAAAAATCCCTTTCTTCTGACAGCTCTGTTATCCATCATCTCCATTTAACTCCAGAATCCATTTGATAACAACGGTTACCACTGCCACTTCAGGCTTGTAGAGAATAGCTACTACAGAGGCATTTAAGAAGTCTGCTGTCCTGCTTACCAACACAAGTTGTAAAGCTTTGGTGAAGAGTCTGTCCTCCTCCAAGACATAAAGTAGGCATTGGATAAACAGGCACCCAATATATCTACTCCAGCATTCCAATCTCAGCTTGCTCCTAGATGCTGTCCTCCAGAGCAAGTCTGTCCAAGAAAACTCCTGTAATTAAAGGGTTACTCTGTATCTGTGTTATCTAGTATGGCCAACACTAGTTACATTTTACTATTGGACATTTACAATGTGACTAATACAACCAAACAAATTAATTTAATTTTATTTCATTCTAATTAATTTTAATTTAAACGACCATCTGTATTTAATACTGTCATCTTAAGAAAACACAGAGTTACAGTATACAAAAGAAGTTCTGGAATTATGACATTTGGAAGAATTACATTTGATTTGACATTTCAGGGAACAAAACAAGCAAATAGTTAAGAATATTTTCAACTGCTTTCCCAAACACAATGAGGTCAGACACTGATTAATGCATTCATATCAATAATATTGGTTTAAGTCAACACTATCTCCACTATGATCCAGCAAACTTAGAATCTGTTATATATTTTAATATAGGTAAATCAAGAAGCCAATATCAGATTCCTATTCTTAAAGTTTCTACTTCCTAGGAAACCATTTCTGGTGTTAATCATTGCTTCATTAAAACTCCGGTCAGGAAAACAAGATTTCAGAGTTACTATGAATGTTAGGTAATAATAGATTCATTTACAGGAAGTATACCAACCAGAATTGTAAAAATAAATAAATAAATGAATAAATAACTTCCAGAAGGGGAAATTAGAAATTCAGAAAAAGAGTAACTGACCTAATTTCCTTAGACACAGGTTGGATGAACTAGCTGAAGAGTTTCCCAGGAAATCTGAGGTTCTCAGCACATTCAGCCACAGAAATGAGGCTGTGAAGCAAGCCTTTGGAGAGATCTTTGGGAAGCTGTTGGCCCAATTAGTCACCACCTCTGTGAGTCTGCACCCTATGTCTAGAGATGGGATTTGGACCACAATTTATTAATAGGGATAATGACTGGACAAATGAGGACGACATAAGCAGAGAAAAGGAAGGATCAATAAGGCCTGTGTGTCTGTTTTGGATCCGCATATCTGATGGTGAAAATCAGAGATTAATGGCTACTGCTTAATTTACATCTTATAAATCTCATGAAGTCTTCTTTGTTGACCAAATCAAGCCTGAAAAAGTTCAAATACAAAGATATGGTTATGGGAACCGCAATTACCATTTTGACCAATTTGAGTCAAAATCAGCATACTTCCCAATTTGATTACATATTTATTAGGTTAACACTGATATATTGAAAACAAGGTATGTCTCAGGGATGAGATGAGAAATTAATGGTAGTTGGCCAGATCTGAGGAGTGATAGATAGTGTATGGTGGTAAGAAACTCCAAACTGAGCTTTTCTTTAATACTATTCACATATCACAGCTCCTGATCCTTGTTGTGATATAGTCTGTGTTGAATAAACAACTCTGAAAACATTTCATAAACCTCTGATATAGGGCTGATCTACAATAGCTCTATTTTTTTACTTAAGAAATCTCATGGTTACTACTAACTGGACCAAGTTATACTTACTCAAATGTAGGACAATGCCATTCTATCTTATGGCTTCTTTAGAATTAGGACCAGGAGAAAGTTTGGTTATTCATTTTCACCATGAATCACAAATGCAGGAGCTGCCAGTCTTCATGGTCTGTGTTGTGGAACACAAAAGCAAAGCGAAGTGATCTGTCTTGAGAATGGAAAAAAAAATTAAAAATAAAAAAAGTTCTAAAACTGATCTGCTGGGGGTGTGATGTCTAGAGAAAAGTTATTACTCTTCATCATTTGTTAGTATGTAATTTTAATTTAATTATGTGGTTCAAGTCTGTCTTGCAACCATGCAAAACCTTTTTTTCTGTTTGTTTTTATTTTTGAAAGTGTTCTCCTAATATGCTTAAAGTAGCTTGGATTTGTTTTTATTAAAAATGTCCAATAACTGGCTCTGGTACATGTATAATCCCAGCACACAGGTATAAGTCCAGCTACTCAGGAGGCCGAGACAGGATTGCTAGTTCAAGGCAAGTCAGGGACACATGGCAAGATAAAAATTCAAAAAGGACCAGTGTATATCTCAGTGGCTGAGCACAGATCCTGAGTTAAATTCCTTATACCACAAAAGATGTAAATAAAAATAAAAATGTTCTAACATGGCTCCAATAATTTAATTCTTCCATATAGTAATATAACAGAGAATAACTAGGAAATCATTTATCAATATACCGTATTCTAGTGGGTAGTACAGCAATGCCAGTTTCTCAAGATTTGCCTGTATAATACAGTTTCAAGAAGATAGGTCAGAGATATTATTATGTGTACAAAAAAAGCAGAATTAAATATCAAATATCCCCATGTCAATGAGTTAGACTAATGTACTGGTTAAAAGAGCCAACTGTTGAGTCAGATGACGTTGGTCCAAGTCTTGGTTCCTCCTCTCATTAGCTGTAAATCGTTGGGCAATTTATCTTTATTCCTATTTCTCTTCTATGAAAAAAGAGGTTGATATTAGTTTCAACCTGACAGGGTTTTTGCCAAAATTGTGTGAGTTAATATATATAGAACAGAAATATTGTATTGCATATTTAATCTGTGGGTATTATTATTATTAATCTCATAAGTTTTTATTCCCAGTGTGAAATAATTTTTATATTAGGTAGAATGAATCAAATTGAAAAGATGTCATTATGAGAAACACAGTGTTAAATACATGGTGTTTCAGATTCATTATTTTTCAGAGACAGCATCTATTTTATGTGTATGTGTGTGTCCACACATTACACACACACACACACACACATGCACAGACATACATTCACACATATAAATTCCAGCATAAAATATTTTAAAAAATATTATTTTCTGCTAACACTTCAGTCTTTTGACCTATTCCAATTTTTTGAAATTCCATAATTTCCAAAAAACTATAATTGTAAATATAGAAGTATTAGCAGCAAGAGTGTGATGGAGATAAATGTGAGGGTGGGGTGCGGGGTGGGGGTGTGGAGAAGGGGAAGGAAGAAAGGAAGGAAGGAAATTTTGTTTCAAATTGTTTTGTTTCAAATTTTGTTGTATTATAGCAGATATCAAAAGGATCCGGCTACGGTCTGTGAATTTTTACTTCTTAGACATTTGCATGTGTATAGACAGAAACAATAAGATACTCAACATGACAATATAGTTAGACAGTTATATTATTTGTAAAATAGTAGCTTTGCTATTGTTTAAGTGATTTGGTAATTTATTGTTTTACTTTTCTCTAGAAATCAGTGATGCTTACAATTTCAGGTATATACAATAATATTTCCATTTTTCTAGCAGATTTATCATAAGCTAGTATGAAGTTTTGCAGCATGTCTGCAAGTATTGTTTTTAGTTTGAATAATTCAATGAAAGTTGTTTTTGTTTTATTTTGCATTGCTATGTATTTTTGCACACTCTAAATTTTTATTGTGACTTTTTTGGCACATCTGTCCAAGTTCTTTACACTTATATATCCATAAATGATAAGATCTGCTTTGCAGAAACTTTCCCACATATAACATTTGATGATGAAATCTATATAATAAACATGCTGGTCTAGCTCTGGATCACTGCTCCTCTATCAGAGGATGGTATCACTCCTGGTCCCAGCTTTTTCTTTTGTACATGTGTTCATTAGTCTTTTTTAATCCCCCATCACTCCTTGATGGTTTCTGAATTAATGGCTATGCTGGTCATAACAGATATACCTCTGTATAGTTTTCTTACAATTATTGATTTCTCTAAGCCTCCAGAATCTGTGATTTGGTGTCTAACACAAATTTGGAAAGCATCTCAGTCATTGTTTTTTTTCAAATGCTACTTGAATTCTTGCCTTTAGTTTTCTCCTCCCGACATTACCATTTTGCACATGACTTCTTTGTAGTCACCACTCAGTTGTTGATTATTTTAGTTTATTTTTCTATTCTTTCTTTCTTTCCTTTAAGTTTTTGGAGGTTTCAATCAATTACATAGATACACAATTGTATCTACATTTGAATCTGAAATTAATGATACATCCTGATCTTCAGAGCTCCCTTCCTCAGATACATCAGTGTAACAAGAAGCCCAGGAAAACCCAGTATTCACATCTTTTACAATGTGCTTTTTTTTAATCTACCATTTATTTTTAATTCTTCCTTAGGATTGTCACTTCTCCACTTACATTGCACATCTGTTCTTGAATTCTGCTACTTTATCCATTAGCATATTAATTATTGTTATTAATTTTCTGTCTAGTAATCCTAACATCCCTGGAAGATCTGCTTATAATGTATGCTGTGTTTCTTCAGACTTTATATTTTAACTCTTAGTACACCTTGTACATTTTGTGAGATAGGTCAACATGTTACACTGAGTGAAACTGAGGCAAGATATAGAAATGGGAACTCAGAGAATGGGGGATTCCACCAGATTAAAAACCGTAGGTTAAAGCTTGTTTGTTTTGTTGTTGTTGTTGTTGTTATTGTTGTGGCTGCCTGACTGGATGTTTCCAATCCTGTTTGGATGTCTATACATTCTATTGTCTTGAGTACCCTAACATTAATCAAGCTCAGCAAGTTGTTTTAAACCCCAGCAAATCTTTTAACAAATGAATACATGACAAATTCAGGTTAAAAAACATATTAAACCATCCCAATATGGGAAAAGGAATTGAAATTGTGTACTTTCAACTGAATCAGAAAAAGGGAAGATTCTATAGAAACTTTCCAATGAAAGATTAGTTCCTCAACAAAACACTATGGAAACCCTTAGACAGTCACCAATGGTAGCTTCTTAGGGATCCCTCCCTTGCTGTGGGTACTTTCCTGGCTTGCTTGTGGTAAATCTGTTACTGAATTCTCACCCTCTGTCATCCACATACTTCATTCTCTACAAGCATGAGACAAGAACTCTCCAGCACTCACATGTCCCTCGTTACAAAAGGCACTGTTGTAAGAAGGCTTTTGGAACTGTGACTGTAACATGTAGGTAGAGGGGAAGTGTTCTTTAGACCCTAGTAAGATCTCAGTCTTTTATTAAACCTGTCTCTGAATTATCAACCTCACAAGTATTTCTAAGTTCCTTTGCCTCCTTTAGGAGGAATAGAATGGCTGTTCTCAGCTACAGTTAAGTGATTCCATCCTGCAGGTCAACTGGACTTTCAAAAAACCTAAGCAGGTGAGGTTTCACTTAACTACTTGCTCCTGAGGGCGGACCTTGCTATGAGAACACTACCTCAGAGTGTTTCAAAATGATTGACGCCCCCTCCCCTCCAGAAGAAGAAGGGGCTTTCCCTCCCATATTTGCTGGGAGAACCTAACTAAATTCCTAGAAGTAAAAATGACAAAAGTATATGGCCTTAACAGGATCCAGTCTTTCGACGGTTTCTAACTCTCAGGCTCATTTCTTGCTTGGCCTCCAGTATGTCAATAACTGCAATTCAGATTTTTCTTCCCTGGCAGGAACCTTTTCCGTGTGATTCTCTGCATCTACCTGTCAGTGTATCCAATTTTAGCTCCAGTAGTCAAGGCTCTGACCTCTAGTCTCCTATGGATCTAATAAGATATATTGATTTTTCATTTTTCTCAACTGTTTACTTGTTACAAGGATGAAGTATCAAATTTTCAACTCCCTACATGTGGAACTGGGCACAGGAATTTGGCTGTGCAATTTTGAAGAGAACAGTAAGAAACGAGCAAGAAAAGACCACATGAAATTAGCATCATAATACATTTTTATCATATGGAAAATTCTAAAACACACATTTCTGAGACTTTTCAGTATGGATGCTCAGCTTGTATTTGGGGCCAGTGCCATATTCAACTTGTATACGCAAAGGCCATTTCATAGGAGGGACTATAATCTACATTGAGCATTAACAATAATTCTAAGCTAGTCCTTCTGCCTCTGCATGTCACTCATTTAATAATAAACTGTCTTTTCCCTGTAGTTGGTCGTAAGCAATAAATATAGAGATTAAGCTTGCTGTGCAATGGAGGTTAACTTGAGTAAAATTAGTTATAAGTTAATGCTCAATATAAAACATTTTTTTCAGGCAACAGTATTTTTTAAAACAAAGTGGAAACCTTTTAGAATAGAACCAAGTTTAGGTTAGGTGTACTATTGTTGTCTTTAATCCCAATGCAAACAACAAGAGATTTGAATCACACTCTACGTTTTGCTATGTAGAATAATTTTGTTAACATCTGGTACCAATATTTACCCAATCTCTACATTCTACTCTAGCTTTTTAAAAAAAAAAAAATTCAAATTAAAAATCCCTACTATTTATTTAATATTTTATACATATACACATACATATATATAGATATGATATAAATACATATATGTGTATATATATACATACTCACACATATACATATATTTATATGTATACTTATATGTAGGCATGCATGCTGTATATTTGCATATATGTGTGTATATATAAAAATATGCATACATATATGTATATATGCAGCCATGCATTATTTAACAAGAGCATGTATTCCAAGAAATTAATCATTATATGATTTCACTGATGTGCAAATATCATGTAGTATATATACACAAAAAAAGATTGTTCTGACACATTAGAAGGTGATATAATCTTATGAGACCACAATTATAGGTGTTGTGCAATTATTGACCAAGATGTCATTATGTGGCACAAATCTCTCTTTCTTTCTCTCTCTCTTGCTAGTAAGATAGCTTTATTTATTTTTTAAAATATCTACTATCTTCCAGTTGTTTCTGTGAAACATTTTCTATGCTATTAGTTTTAATGTTCTTCTGATGCAAAATCTGCTTTTGAGATATCTTTGTGTGCTTCTGATTCACAGGCTTGCTCCATGATCAATCATCCAAAATGATCTTATGACAATCTCCTTCAAAAGGAGGCAAAAAAATAAATTAGATAATGCAACACTATTTTTTTAACAAGGATTGTTTTTTCATTGATTGACATCTGAACCCAGAAGAAATACAATTTCATTTTTCCACAGAGGGTGAATCAACTATGTTACCTAAATTTTCCCAAGCCAAATATCTATCTGTCATGGCAAAATCTGAAGAATGGCATTCACTAGCCAGAGGATAAAGCCCAACACTAACTTCTTTGCTTAGTTCTATGATCTGTGTGTAATCAAGAGGGAGCCAATTAATGTATTGCTCTTTTGGTTCTTCTTAATTAGAAGACATGTTGAAAACTTCTGTAATAATCACATTCTTACATTATTAACATTATTATAGAGAAAGGAAGAATTATTGGTTGGTATGTCTATGGTACAATAGATTTTTTGAAGTAGTTTCTTAGTGTCTACTTTTTATTCCTTGATGTTCCCTGTGTATAGTAAAATGAATGACTCAGGTCAATCATGTAGATAAAAAACAAACACTAACTTCTTTGAGGGAACTATAAGATTTAATTATTGTCAAACTAATGTTCAAAATTTTTCATGTTTAAAGGAAAACCTGCTGTTCTTGCATTCTAAATCAGAAGACTAATAAATGTCAGGCACTATCCATAGCCAAGTGTCTGAAGATTGAATTGGTCTTTATTGTAGCTGGACCATAAAAGTAAAAAATAAATAAAATAAAAATCCAATAAACAACTTCAGTGTTAAAAACATTTGAGCACTTTAGCTGCCACATGCAATTTGCTAAAATTCATATGGCAATTCAACTTATTTTTAACACAAGAATCTTAGTAAATGCTTCCAAAGACACTAAAAAAAGTACTGTGGAACTAATACAAAATGAAAGGGTACCGTAAAAGAATGTAATAACATGCAAATGTGTGTGTGTGTGTGTATGGATATATATATATATATATCCTACAGAATTGTACACATATATGTATTCTATACTATTGCATCTCACGTAGGAAGGGTTTTAGCACATCCTGACAGATATCCTTTTCTTTAAACAAGGCAATTCACTTTCCCTGGCCCACTCTGCCAAATATTTTTTTTTTCTTTTATCAGAGCAAGAAAAATGGATATACCATTCTAGAACTTCATCTGTAGCTGTTTGATAATATATAATACCATCTCAGAGTTGAGAGAAAATCTAAATGACTTAGTTTAACCTGCAAAGAAATGCATTTGATTATGTTATAAGCTTGCAACTCTAGGTATAAGCAATGGATTACCAGGGTAGACATTACCTAGGAGTTTATTTGAAATGTTAAATTACAACTACCACTCTCATATGTCTTTTCATAATTTTCATTTAAATCTGTTCCCCAGATGATACATGTACATGTTGTAGTCGGAGAAGTCCTACTGGACAACAGTCCTTCTCATTATTTATCTAGGCCCAATATCTGGGTAATAAGCCCCTATTATCCCTACTGTATTTTGGATAACTCTAATAATGATGAACATTTTCCTTACCCTTAGAGAAAAAAACCTGCTTCTCTAATGTTTCTGCTCATTAAACTAAATGTTTTCTTCTAGGGTCAATCAAGGTAAATCCATTTCTCTTTGAAAATTATGTTTTAGATTATCATAACATTTGTTATACTCTCTTATTCTTTTCCAGTTCCTTTAACCAATTCTCAAATTACAAAATGATTATCCTCCTTAACTACATTGAATGTTCTTTGCAATCTCCACCCTGAAGATTAGGTATCAACATGTGATCTCCCAATTTGAACATGATGTTCTTATGATCAAGGCAAATTTGAGCAAAGTTCTTGCTTCCTCCATTCTACATCTATCTATGCTACCTAAGGATATGTATACCTACCTTGAGAGAATGGAGATGGAACCTTAAGCCTGAGACTTACTATTGATGGTATAGCAGTGCTAAGCCAGGTTTCTGTTTTTCCACCTTTTTTTTATACAATGTATGTCAAATCGATCCTTTAAACCTTAACGTAGAACTCTAAAAAAAGTTAACTATGCATTGTTACAAGACGTTTTTTATACATAAAATGATTTTGCCATAAATTTTCCCTGTCACACTGAGTACATCATCTTAATTTTGAATCGTATTTTTTGTGTTTTATATATATTCTTCGTTTCTTTGAATGCCTTTTGAAGACAGGTGAAATTTTCTGCTATCATCTTGTATATCTAAGATATTAATTTGTGGATTATTATTTCATGCCACTGTGTATATATCTTGATGTGTGTGTGTGTGTGTAGATTTTTTGCCACATTAAGTTTAATTACATTGAAAAAGTATAATTTGCATTCTAATATATTAATTGACTTAAATTTAGGAGAAAATCAATATGAAGGTCTAAAAGATACTATATAAACTGATCCTTTGCCTTTTAATTTTATCTATTACTCTAAAATTCCTCAGGCTACTTCATTTTCTTTCTCAGATTCCAACTAATAAGTACTGTCGATCCCGAGAAACCTCATACTGCCCAATTATGATTTCATATTATGTGTTCATTTTTTCATAGTTCAACATCTTCCAAATACAAAATTTTCCTTATTTTACTTGATGGGAAACTTCTATCACACAAGCATGCTCAAATGCATGCTTGTATGTTTTCTCTAAAGCCTAGATGAATGCTAAGCACACCATGAGCACTCAAAAGTATTTGCTGGTTGAATGACAATGTGAACTGTTTTCACCTTAACTGTGCCTGAGTCTGTTTGGTTTTTTATAGGTTAAGAAAAACAATACATAGTTAGTGTTAGACATTAGTGTTCAAAGGAAGAATATAGTTTCTCCCCTTCTAAACCCCCAGGGCAGCTACTCCGATGATTTAAAACCAATTTTTCTGGCAATGGACTGAATACCGGTGAAGTCCATAATCCCCAATATAGCTAAAATATGAAGATGAATGGACATAGTCTACAATGTCTTTTTTCTCATTTATTTTTAATAGCAGTATTGCCAATATGTATAAAAAATCTTACAATTATTCAAACTTGCATAAATAATTTGTTTCTTCCTTTGCCTGATTTTATTGGAGTTGTCTTTTGTCTGTTTTCTTGATTCATAAAGTAAGGAGTAGGAAGTAATGAGAAATAATACCCAGCTCTGCCCTAGAGGAGAAATGGACCTTTGAAAAGTCTAAAGACATAAGTGCTATAACTTCGGATAATAAGTGAACTGTGTAGTGTTAATTATCTCTCAGTGGTAAGCCGAAATTATTGATAGCATTTATTTAATTTTTTAATTTACTGATTTGTAATACATTTTTTGTTATTTCAGAAATTTTATATCTTCTCAACTATGCCATATTTATTACCCCTGTTCCTTTTTATGTGGTACTGGGGATTAAATTTGGGGGCACTCTACCACTGAGCTACATCCCCAGCTCTTTTTACAATTTTATCTTTTTGAGACTGGGTCTCTCCACATTGCCTAGGCTGGACTCAATCTGAACAACCTTTTGACTAAGTCTCCCAAGTCACTTGGGTCACAGTCTGCAATACCATATCAGACTTATTTCATTGGTTGAACTAAAAAAAAAAAGGGAAAAAACATATCATCAACAGTAGCATGGCTGATAAAGATGTACACACAACTTAATGGGGGGAAATCAGGAGAACTCAAAGATGAGGCAAGTTCTGTAAAATCAGAGGAAAAGTATCAGGATTGATTTTGCTTTTATATATTTGAGCAAGCTGAAGAGGCTTGGCACTTTTATTAACAAATTGCAGAAATAATATGTAAATTTTATTCATTATGGTATTGAGGCTATCCCAGAGGGTCTGAGTGTCCGACAGTCATGTTAATGGTTTGTGAACTCCTGGACTCAGTAATTGATCAGTTCTGACTTCACCATATTATGACTCATCAGACATAGCCTTTCAGCCTTTGGTTTTACAGCATCCAGAACTGTTAAGAATTCAATTTATTAATTTATTTTTATAAATACCCTGTCTCACATATGGTGTTGTAGCAACACAGAAAAGAACAAAATATCATTTCATTGTAAGCTTTTTGCAAAATTCTCAAACTTTCAGGTAAACTGGATGGAATTCTTCTGTTAAATGAGGTAGAAATATAAATGTTTCACCACCTCAGAGGTCTTTAACTTGAGACCATGATGGGATCTTATGGAATCTCAAGCTAGTTCATACAAATGGCATATACATTTTTGTGACTGTGTTTTATGTTAATATACTACATTTTTTCAAGTAAACAATGAACATATATTCATAAGGGGAAATCCACAATTGTCATACAATTTCTTAAGCTCTATGTTCTGGTTTCTATGTGAGGTGACCCTCAAAAGTTCATGTGTGAGACAATGCAAGAAGGTTCAGAGGAGAAATGTTTGGGTTGAAAGAATCTTAATCCAATCAGTGAACTAATACTCTTATAGGAATTAACTGAGTAGTAACTGCAGTGGTAGCATGTGGCTTTAGGGTTTATATTTGTATCTGGCAAGTGGAGTCTCTGCTCTCTGATCATGATGTGAGCTGCTTGCCTCTGCCACACTCTTACACCATGATGTTTGGCCTCACCTCCATCCATGAGGAATGGATCCAGCCTTCTATGAATAAGACCTCTAAAACTGTAAGCCACAAATAAACTTTTCTTCTTTTAAAATTGTTCTGGTCAGATCTTTTAGCCAAAGCACAAAAAAAAAAAAAAAAAAAAAAAAAAAACCTGACTATCTATTTCACTAAAAAGTAGTTTGACTTACTGCTTAATGTATTGAAAGTAGGTTTTTCATTGTCTTGGATATCTAGTTTATTTTGGAATTGACAGATATTAACTTAAACAGTTAAACATTTGTTCAATACAAGTGCAAGTAACATAGTTTGCACACTTATTAGTACATTCATTATACAAATATGGATTTTAGGATGGAAATGGTCTGATACAAGAAAAGTCTAAGAATGAATGACAATTAAGACTCCACAAGAAGATCAAGTATAGAGGCTTACTACATGGGTTTTATTTATTTTATTGTATCCATGAGGATACTAAGGTTTTTTTTAATGAATGAAGAAAAAGATGCTATTTTTTTAGTGAATTCATGAAACATTTTTTAAAAAATATTTTTAAATGTGATGTACCTTTATTTTATTCATTTATTTATATGTGGTATTGAGAATTGATCCCAGTATTACATACATGCTAGGCAAGTGTTCTTTGAGCTGCAACCCCAGCCATCATGAAGCATTTTTGAAGCACATTCTGACCAAACATTTTAAAAATGATTTTGCTTTTCATATATTTGAGCATCATAGAGGCTAACTTCTTGGCACTTTTATTAACAAATTACAAAAATAATATGTAAATTTTATTCATTATGGTTTTGAGGCTATCCCAGAGGGTCTGAGAGTCCCACAGTCATGTTAATGGCTTGTGGCCTCCTGGACTCAGTAATTAATCAGTTCTGACTGCACCAGCTGTGAGTGACTTTGAAGCAGGAACCCATCAAAAGATCATATCCACACAGATACATTAATTGTTTTGCATTATTATTTTTAAGATTTAATAAGGTTATTCAGAGTCTTCCTATAAAATTAATTAAAAGACACAAATATATTTTTATATAAGGGCTAGAATATATGTAAGGATTAGAATATCTTTGTTCACTATATCATTTTCCAAAAGGAAGAAAAGTCAGCTTATACTAACATGAATTGAATTTTTAAATTAACATGAAAAAATGCAAAAATTTATTTCAGCAATACAGTACTTTGATGATATGCAGTAAAACAAAAAAATCAGCAAATATTAAATGTTGCAAAGCCATATTTTGTAATAATTTTTATGATTTTCTATCTCTTAACTTCTCCGAAACATTAATCTTATTTTAAATAAGAAATGGAGGAAAAATATTTTCTAATGACTGTCTTTCATTTCCTGTGTTTTCACTTCTCTGAATAATCCTGTCACTGAGAAAGTTGTATGAATGTGGAAAGTTGTGTTTAAATTCAGGAAATTTCTATATATCTTCTTAAGAGCACTGGTATAAGAAAATACTTAAATATAACCTGAAGGTCAGTGACAATGTTGAGAGATGTCCAGACTTCCAAAAAACAGGGAAACTTCTTTAGGAAGCAAAATCCTGGAAGATGATGATCATCTGCTTTATTATAGAAAGCAAAGAAAAAGAACTCACAAAATCAATGATAGTGGTGAAAAATGTATACTTATACATTGCTGATGGGACTGCAAATTGGTGTAACCACTATGGAAAGCAATATGGAGATCCTTCAGAAAATTGGGAATGGAACCACCATTTGACCCAGCTATCCCACTACTTGGTTTATACCCAAAGGAGTATATACTTAAAGTCAGTATATTATAGTGAGGCATCCACATCAATGTTTATAGCAGCTCAATACACAATAGATAGACTATGGAACCAACATAGTCATCCCTTAATAGATGAATGGATAAAGAAAATATGGTATATATACTCAATGGAATATTACTCTGCTTTAAAGAAGAGTGAAATTATGGAATTTGCCAGTAAATGGTTGGAGTTAGAGAATATCATGCTAAGAGAAATAAGCCAATCCCTCAAAATCAAAGGCTGAATGTTTTCTCCAATATGCAAATAGTAATTCATAATAAGGCAAGGGGCACTAGGGAAGAATAGCATTACCTTAGATTAGATAGAGGGAAATGATGGGAGAGAAGGGAGAGGATGTGGGGATAGGAAAGATAGAATGAAGCATTTTTGAATCACATTCTGACCAAACAGAGCTGATCACACATCATTGCTTAAGAACAATCTGGAGTTGCTTACTGTATGCATATATGTGACTACACAACCAATATGATTCTGCAACATGTACACTCAGAAAAATGAGAAATTATATCCCAGCTATGTATGATATATCAAAGTGTATAAATGCATTCTACTGCTATGTATGGTTAAAATTTTTAAAAAAAATTAAAAATTAATACTAGCCTCAGGGACTGTTCCAAGTCTGTGCAGTGTGTCTGCTTTTCACTTCGCGCCAGGTTCGCAGCTGAACTGCCAGCATTGCACCGCCATGTGGGTATACCTCAGCAAGTGGCCCAGGACATTGAGCCTGCAGGAGGTGGAGAAGCAGCCCCAGCACCCACTGTGGGTGGCTTATGGGGGTGGACAAGCTGGGCAAAGTACTGACGACGGTGATCCAGGTTAAGAACAGTCCCACCAGCATTACATGAGATGCTCTTGATCCAGAAAAACTCCACACCATGGTCCTGACAGACCCGGATGCTCCTAGCAGGCAGTCTCCCAAATACAGGGAATGGCACCATTTTCTAGCATTCAGCATGAAAGGCAACGACAATAGCAGAGGTAGGTCCTCTCGATTTATAGGGGCTCGGGGCCTGACAGTGGCACAGACATCCACTGCTATATCTGGCTGGTCTTCAAAGAGGACAAAGCCACTGAAAGTGGGATGAACTCATTCTCAGCAACCATAGGGAGACAAGGCAAATTCAAGGTGGCGGCCTTCTGCAAGGAGTACAAACTAGGGTCCTCAGTGGCCGGCTGAGATACCAGGCTGAATGGGACTACTATTTGCCCAAACTGTATGATCAGCTGTCTGAGAAGTGGGAGAAACCCGCAGAGGTAAATGGTCCTGAAGACCCCAGCAATATTCTCTACTTCAGAGATGATTATGATTGTAGAGCTCTCCTATTCCCCACTCCCTTGGCACAGGTGAGGTCCGAGCTTTCAGGTAGCAATTTAGTGTGACTTTTCCTGCTGCTTCTTCCTTGCGATTTTAGATAGTCCCACATCCTGGGTTACATTTTCATCTAATTTGAACTCTGTGTTGGGGGATAGTTTGGTATGGGGATGGGGTCATCACATTGTTAGTAAAAGAATAGCAACCCAGAATTTAAAGAAAAGGAAATCCAGGTGAAAATATTACAGAAACAGAGCAAAGTATCAATTAATCTTTAAGGAAAGTTTCGAAAAGGAGAAGGGTTTGCTGTCTTTACCTTTGTGATTCTGAGTCCAGAATTGTGCTCAATGACATCTATGAGATGTGTTTTTGCAGTGCTCTCTCTGACCAAGACAGAGGCTGGCATCTCAGCTGCCCCTCAGTATGTGTTCAGGTAGCTACTAGGTGTGAACATCCTGTTCTGGCTCCTTTAAAAGAACAAAACTGGATAAAGCAAGAGGGAGGATGGCTTGCTGCTGATGAGGCCTGGCCCTGTAGATGGGCAGTATTGCTATGCCTTGGGCTGTTGGGGGTTCCTGAAACTGCTGAGCCGATCACACATCACTGCTTAAGAATAAACTGGAGTTGCTTAATGTTGTATTCATTCTGCTGTTTGCTTATTGTTGAATAAAATAAAACATTGGATAAAAAAAAAAGAATCAATAAATTATCACAGCTAAAGAAGCAGAGAGCTGGAACGGTCAATACTGTATTCCCATAGCATTGTGAGAGCTGCCACAAATAGAAGCCCACCTAAGGGATCATAGGATGATATATCAGGGAACAGGATGCCTTCTTCTAAAGATGGTAAAAGCAAATCTTGTGTTCTCTGTATTGCGATGACCTCATTTTGTCCCTATATAATGTTCTAGAGGAAGCAGGAAGTGCCATTGACAGAAGATCATGATTCATACATTTTAGTATCACTCTGTAAATTGAGAGGCTGAGGCTCCAAGAGCATATGGGCTGGCCTAGTGAGGCAATCAGGCAAGTCAATGGCAAAGACAAGACAAGTCCTCACTTCCTGACTTCTCAGTCTTGATATCTCTGTAAGTAACAACTATCAAAAATACTACTGATATTTTAAGTCTTAAAAGCTGTTTCATAGTGCGAGATGCTAATGTGTATCCTATAGTGTGTACAATATTTATGCTTTCTCAAGTTGAAATTCACTACAAAAGGCTGGTGAGATTAGGATTATTGTTCAATTCCATGGATAAAAAGCAATCAAACAAATGAGATCCACCAAGTCCCCAAGGTCAGGAAGGTAGTCATTCCAGAGTTATGGGAATGTATCTAGCTCTGACTCAGAATCTTTTGTTGTTTAATATGAAAATCCACCACTTCACTTCCATTGAGATTTTTACACTTACACTCATTTAGAATAGATATCTATTCCTGGAAAATTATTGTTTTGATTATTATTGTATATTCTCTTGTAATGGTCTCTATATGAAGGTCTACTTTGTCTTTTACTAATATATAAACATGAATATGTGTGTGTTTATGGGATGTATCTTTTTTCATTTTCGTTTTAGACATCTATCAGATTTTAGGTGGACATCTCTCTTTTAATCTGCATAGTATTTTTAGTGCATCTAAACATTTTTATTCTTAGTTTGAGCATGTAGACAATTTGACTGTTTCCTCACTTCTGTGTTTTGGTTTAATTATGCCATCTTCCTATATCCTATAGTTTTTGTTTTACCTTTACACTCTTTATTAGGACAATTTTGACTATTTTTAAAAATTTTGGGTTTTGCTACATTTTTTAAATTTTAGATACCATTTACTATTTTGTTTAGTGGTTGAAGTTTCAAACTTGGTTTTATCTTATGGGACTCTAATGTTGAGTAATCAACTTCCTGAATGAAGAAAGAATCTTCATCAACTTCCTCACACACATGCTCTTTCCCAGGGAATTTATATCTAAGTAATTTTAACCCCACTGCAAGTCATAATTTATATTTCAAATGATAAATGGTAAGTAAGATTTAAGCAAATATTGAGCCTTCCTCTGACATTAGAATACATTCTGCATCTCTGACCTTCTATCAGAAATTATAACCCTCTTCAGATCATAACCTCAGTATAGATTTGCTGATTATGAAATCTCTGTCTTTATAAGTTTTCTAAAACTAATTTTATTTCTTGCAGAGCATTTACATGAAGCATGAAATTCTAGATTGGCTGGCCCTTATTTTCTTTAAGCTTTTAAAAACATCATCACATTACTTATTAGACTCCACTAGGAGTCATCTACACCTCTATTTGTTTTTCCTTTGAAAGTATTTTCAATTTGTTTTCTCATTACTTTTAATATTTTTATTTGTTATCGCATTTTCTGAAATATCATTATGTTTTGAGGTAATTTATTTTCATTTATAATTTGAATTGTATGTCCTTTTTCTATAGATTCCTTCTTTAGGTCAGATTCCAGAAATCTTCTTCTTCTTCTTCTTCTTCTTATTATTATTATTATTATATTATTATTATTATTATTATACATTGTCTATACTCTTAATCATTTTCCTCTCAACTAGGATGCAAATTGCTTATGATAGATCCACTAATTGTGTTTCACTGTCTCTGTAACCATGACTCATCTGATGAAAATCCAGTGGCCAATCAGAGAAGAAAAAATTCTGCTACAACTTTCAGGCTACTGGAAAATTGCCAAGAGAACAGATTTTGAATATTCTCACAAATAATAAGTGTGAGGGGATGGTTACATTAAGTACTTTGATCTATCCATGTTGAAATATATCAAAATATGTTCTTGTATACTGTTAACATGCAAAAATTCTATTTGTCAACTATACATTGTCCGTGCTAGTGAAAAATGCTGCTAAAGCATGAAATTTTGAAAGTCAACACAAAATCTCCAAAAAGTTAAGAGTGTCTCAGTTTTTAGATTTTAAGTTCTCTTCAATTTTCACAGATCAAACATCATAAAATGAAAGGATGTTTTGGAAATATTGATTAAATTAAATTGCTTGATGAGAAAATAATTTCTACTTAGGTGAAATACGAGGTTGTATTCATAGAACTGAGTCTTGGAGTTCCTTACTGGATTTTGCCCTTCAGCATTTACACCCTGGATATAATATTCAAGTCTTGCACTAGAAATACAGATTCAGATTTTACATATTATTGGTTTTTATCATCTTTAAATCTTTTAAGCAGAGCATTTGGACATAGGTTATATGTCCATTTTTTAACGATTTGATACTAGTTTTAAGGATTTCATGGAGTGGCAGGGATTTAGCAGACAAGACACATAATCCCCACTGTGACATCCAAGAGAGACGCACTAATTCAGTAATTATCTCTGAGGTCTTATGTGCTTTTCTTAATACTTAATCTGAATTGATAGACATGCAGATCGCTTTTTAATTCAGGAATATTTTGACCTTTTTTTTGCATTGAACTTTTGCCTTTGTAATGTTTGGCATCAAAGTTAGTATTTATTGTCTTTTCTGTACACCAGAGTCTTACCTAGATTTGTGATGATTATTGATGATTATCTAAACTGGAGAAAAACAAATATGAAGATGGTTCCTGGGTTATAAATAAAGTTGTATCATTAATTATATTTGACAGCATCCCCAGAGATGTAGATCTCTTTACATGTAAAAAAATGTGTAAAAACTTTGACAAATTTTCTGGGTGTGCATAATTCAAGGCTTATTCAAATACTTCACATAATCCTCTAAGAGTATGGGTTTAACTCCCAGGTTTTAGTGACAAAATTTTACATTTAAATTTTATTAATGCATTCCATAATTTTTATTGAGGGCCTACTTTCTGCCAGGCATTAAATGAAGTCTGTGTCCTTATAATGTACATTTTAATTGATTTTTCAGATCAAAAAATGGAAGATCCTTTAAAATTTTTCTAACCATGAAATTAATTTTCTGGTGAGAAATGGAGGCCTCTGGAGGGATGGATGAAATGTTTTACACACGTAGTTCTCAAAATGGCTCTATGAGGTGTGTTCTATTAAGCTTCATCGATTTTGGGGGGTTCATTGTCTTCACTCAATCTTTAACCCTCTGCATGTGATTTCCAGAAAAAAAAGAGTTAGTTAATGTTCCTTCTTCTTTAGATTTACTTTTACTTTCTTTTTCTTTCTGTTTTTTTTTTTTTTTTTAAACCCCTTTGATACCAGGGACTTAACCCATCACATTTAATCACTGAGCTACAACCCTAGAACTTATTTTTCATTTTGAGACAGGGGCTTACTATGTTGCTGAATCTGTTATTGAACTTGTGATCTCCTGCCTCATCCTCCTGAGCCACGAGGATTACAGGTATGCACTACCATGCCCAGCCGATTTATTTTTTAGTTAGATTTTTTTTTCAACTGTAGGTCTTAGTTATCTGACATAGTCAATAAATTGTTAATTTTTGCCTGCAATTAATTACCCTATATGACATAAAAAAATAAATATGTTTGACTTTATAGGTCAGAGAAATTGCATAGGAAGAACCTGTTTAAACAAAGCTTTAAGAAGTTGACAGATGAAAACTAAAGGCTTTATTATTTTGGGGTTGGGTTACCCAGGATTGAACTCATGGGCACTCAACCACTGAGGCACATCACCAGCTATTTTGTATTTTATTTAGAGATAGGTCTCACTGAGTTGCTTAGCACCTTGATTTTGCTGAAGCTGGCTTTGAATTGTATCCTCTGCCTCAGCCTCACGAACCAATGGGATTACAGACATGAGCCATAGTGCCCAGTTCTAAAGGATTTATTTAGATAGACAAAGAAAAAAAGCATATATAAAGTTGATGAATCTAGTTGGCAAATTGATTTTTTTAAATTTTTTTTTAATTTTTCAACAATGTCACATATAATTTCCGCCAGATATTAAAACATGGCTGACCTAATAGTTAGATTTTAAACTATTTATTTATGAAGAAATGGCTGGAATACTGATACTTTGAAGAGTTAACTGAAACAAACATATTCATAGTGTCAAGCCTCACAAATCTTATACAACATAATTTTGAATTTCACAGTAAATTTTAATGATTAATATAGAGTGGTAGTCATACAATTTACTTTCTTTGAATTAAATTTGCTATACTTTGAGTTCTTAAAAAAGAAGCTTAAGTTCTTATTTTGGAATATTTCTTATTCAGCAATATAAATGGTTAGTGTTATAATTTTAACTACATTGACATTATTTAGTTGACTCCAACAATTTTTATAAATAGATTTAAAATTTTCTTGAATCTCAAAATAACTGTAAGTATGTCTCTCTGTGTGTGTGTGTTCCACCAATTGTTTATAGATATATTGCTTAGATTCAAAATTGTTGGTATTTTCTAGCTATTTTTATGTTGTTGTTTTATGATTTAATTTCACTATGGCTGAAAAAATGCTTTGCTTTAGTCAGATCACTTTGAATGTATTGTGACTGTTATTATATTTTAAAATAATGTCTATCTTGGTAGAAGTTTTATATAAATTTTTATAAAATGAGTGTTCTGCCTTTTTGGAAGTGATGTTCTATAATTGACAATTATATCAAGTTGTTGGTAGAGTTTGTCTTTTATTCCCTTATTGCTCTTCTGTCTACTTTTTCTTCAATTAGTAGGAGTTATTGAAATCTATGATTATATTTGTTATAATCTATTTTCTCTTCAATTTTGCAAGTTTTCAATTCTATAAAATTTAATTCATACATTTTAAGTTCTGTAATATAGAACAGTTCAGTCACCTGAAATAAGAAAACTTGTTAATAATGTAATATGTCTTGAATTAATTGAAATATTCATACCTCTACAATCTGCATGTCTCTTTCCTTCTACTGTTTTCTTCATATTTGGGGGGGGGTGTCTCAAGGGTTGTGTAACGGTGGTGCTGGTGATCCCTGATGGCATTATGTAAAAACATGGATGTGTAACCAATGTGATTCTGCAATCTGTATACAGGGTAAAAATGGGAGTTCATAACCCACTTGAATCAAATGTATGAAATATGATATGTCAAGAGCTTTGTAATGTTTTGAACAACCAATAAAAAAAGGGGGTGGGATATATATATATATATATATATATATATATATATATATATATATATATATTTTTTTTTTTTTTTTTCAGGCAGAAGAAAATGATTCAGAATAGAATCTTAAATCTACATAAACAAGTGAGGACTATTCAAAACAGTCATTGCCTTAAATAGAATTCTCTTACTGTTTAAATTTCTTTAACAGAAGACTTACTATTAGAGGTAATGTTATAGCAGTACAAAATGAGGCTTTTGAATATGTGGAATAAAATATAAACCAACAATAAGAAAAGCCTAAGAAAGAAAATGACTATTTTACTCTACAGCAAATGGCTTATTATTAGTTGAATATAAACTGTGATAAAGATTTACATTAAAAAACTTTGAGATGAATATTAGGAAAACAAAGGATTATAGCTTACTGGCTAATAAAGAAGATAAAGTAACACCATGAAAAATATTCAGCTCATGAAGATAAGGCCAAAAAAAAGAAAATGGTAAAAAGAAATAGTGACAGGATAAATAGAAGGCAAAGAACAAAATAGTTGATTTAAAGAAATTTTATAGATAATCAAATTAATTATAAATGTTGTAAATGTTTCAATTAAATACTGTATAATGAGAGTTTATGTAAACCCAAAATGGGATTGTATTTGTCCATAACAAATCCATTTTGGATACATAGAAATAGTTAAAAATAAAATGACAGAAAAACAGTAGGCCATACTAACAAGAATAAAAAAACAAACAAACAAACAAAAAACAGGAACAATAAATCAGACAGACTGCAGAGGAAACAATATTTAAAAAGTTAAAGATGTAGAAAAAGCATAGTATAGTAAGATATTCTATTCATTATATAAAGTATTTTAATTAACAACTGTGATCACCTATTAAGAATGGACTAAGTACTATTATATAAGATGTTTTGTTTAGTTGATCTTTAACATAATATCACACAATTTTCTAGGTTAACAAATTCTATAGGTACAGATAAATTAGATCTGTGAAAGCTTATGATCAGAATAAATTTTTAGCCTATACATTATAAGAAATGATTAGAAGCACTAGCTTCACAATTTAATTAATAAATTACAGGGGAATTGAACAAAACAAAAGAAAACAGACTCATTCTACATAAAGAGTCTTTGGTACTCTCTATACTTAGTAATTTGAGAGTAAGGATTCTCTCCAAAAGTTCTTTATCACACAGTACATAGCAGGACTTTTATTCCCTAGAAACAACTAGAAATGAAGTGACAATTTTTTTTAAAGGAAATTGACTATGTATTTTGCTAAAATTTTAATTGACATACTATTTACATTTTTCAGTTGTCCTGAGAATATTCCCAACTTCTCCACATTTCTACTCACTTCAATCCATAGGCTGTTAAGGAGGATGGTTTTGTTGAATTCAGCCATGAAATTTTATGTCTAGGTTTGACATTCTATTTCATTAAAAGACCAAAAATCTCTTTGCACAATTTACTAGAAAACTTCAGGTAAAAATTTATTTTAATGATAACAAATTTTAGCCAATATTGCAAATGTTGTTAGATATTATATAATATTAACTTTAATGAAAATTAATTCTTACCATCCCTAGTACATCAACAGGGTTTAGTTGAGCCTGCTCAAAGTGAAATTCTTGACAGCATAGCATAAATTTTGATTTACTTAAGTTACCTGGATGACATCTAGGAAGTCAGGTTAAGTATGATTGAAAGCAGTTACATGAGAGGCTCATAAAATTTGTTTCTTGACTTGATGAAAAATAATTTATTGGATTTAACATGATTTAGAGAGTTATAGAAGCAGCCAACATTTTTATTTCAAGGCAATATTTCAAACTCATTTGAAGTTACAGATTATCTAAGAAATAATAATGTTATATGAAATGTCTTTTTTGTTGAATATTTGAACTGAATCCTCCCAATGAAGAGTTTGAGGAAATTTATAAGACATCTCCAGGACTAATAAAATAGAAATAAAATAAATACACAAAAATAATGAGGCTGTTATCTCTGAACACTGTTTATGTCATTATTTGGGCATTGACTCTACCTTTGTTCTTTTTTCAAGTTGAAATTAAATAAAGACTGTATAAAGAAAAAGTATATATACATATATAATGCATCATGTTATATAGACTATTTTATGTTACATGTCTATATGTTACTTGTTTTCTTGTTATAATTAAAATTTGGAATTAATTCATTTAATATTTTAGTATTTGATGAGTACAGTCAGATAATTACTTTTAAATTTAATTCTCAGTATTTTATACACAAATATAGCTTTAAAGATGTAAAAGTAACCTATCAAAAGTCATAAATCTCATTTATAAAACTGGGCACAAATTCGTATGTGTTTGACCTCATTATCTAAATATTGTTTTTAAAAGATGAGGCTCAGGTCTCTAATGGTTAATTCTGTGATGGCTCACTAATTTGTCTCATAATTGCCTCTGTTTACCATAATATTGTTATTACCTTTTGGAGCAGAATAGTTTATACGTTAGTTTTGAAGTTTAAAATATTTAACTCTTGTTTTGACTATTAGCATGACACATGTTTCATGAAAATGAGCATGAAACAAAATATCTTGGTCACTAATAGACTCAGTTACTACATATCTAAAAAGAGTTAATGGTAGCCAATTTCTTGTGTTTTTAAAATGCTTATAGGAGATAACATGTGCAGAATTCCTGGTATAATTACTCACATACTATTATTGTCAATAAAAACTATTTCTCTTTCCAATTCCACCCCACTGATGTATGAATAAAGATATCCTTGTGTGAACAGCAGTTCCAGAGTAGGTTCATAATATACACTGAAAATGATTACACACAACTGACTGATTTTTCTTACTCCATTGATAAGGTTGATTTTGTATTCAAATTATAGTCAGCAAAGAGGAATCAGTATTAACTTGGGAAGCCAGAAGACAAATCAAAGCATTAATAATCTCAGTGATTCTCTCTTCTCATGGGGCCTACCTTTCCCTCTTCTCTACTCTGTGTGTGTGTATGTGTGTGTGTGTGTGTTTCTGAAATAACTATGAATTTTCTTTCTTTTCAGAAGTTTTTTTTCTGATAAAAACAATTGATTATTTGTGGAAAACTAGATGGTATTGAATACATACTATAACTAGGATATTGCCTATTTTAATCTTGTTTGCAGGTAATAAAAACCTACTTGAACTCATAGAATACAAAGAGACATGTATTTAAGGGATAGTGCAATATCTTTCAGAGTCCCAAGGAGAACTGGATTTGGTAGTCACATCAAATTAGAAAGTAGTGGCTTTATTCTCTTTTCTCTACTCCACATTGTTTAGTGAGATACTCACTTTATGCAGGCCTTCATTTCCAATACAATTTTTCTTCTTCTATATATTTGAAACACTTTGCATTCCTCAGTTTATTCTCAAGATGCTTCTGAATTTCCAGTTCATGTGCCTTAATGACTTGGATCATTTTTCCTACAACCTCTCAGTGAAATGGGACAGAATAACAGCTTCCAAGGTTCTTCACCTAGGGGAAAACAGAGAACAGGCATTACTGCATCCTGGGTGATATTTGCAGAGCAATTTCATAGCCTTTCATTGGATGGTTGGTATGAGTTGTTCTAAAAAAATCTTGCAGATTAAGTTAATGAGAAAGCCAAAAAAGAATTCATTCAACTGATGACAGACTCCTGAGATTTGAGCCCAATCTGCTTAAACTTTGTGTTCATTCAAACATTAGTGCCCTTAGAGAATATATACAGTCACATAGGTAACATGCAAGGGGAGTATGTTTTCTGAATACAAACTAATATGTATTGCATTTGATTATTGTTTTCTGAATAAATGAGAGGGAGAAGAAGGAGAGGAGAAAGAAAAAGAGAGATCCATTTTTAGGTTCTAGATTCTAGAAGATAAGACAGTCAAAGCTGTACCTACCAAAAATCATTCAAATCCTATTTGTAAGAACTTATCTTTATACTTTTAAATTATTTATTTTTAATATTGGTAGACATTTAAAAAATAAAATTTAATCAGTTGAAAAGAAAATTTCAGACTTCTATTTCAATTAGAAAGAGAAAAATAATGATGTTGTGTCCTTGAAGGGCTATGGTTAAACTTTTTCTTATTTGTACATTGGACTTGATGAAATTGTAAATGGATGAATGACATCACAGAACATCATGTCAGAGCAGGTCTAGGTCTGTAGTGCTGAGTTATAAGTGCATATTCTCTTAAAGTACTACAGACTCTCTGTGCATAAGAATGTTAACATTAGTGTATTCATGAAATGTAATCTTCATGGCTCAGCAAAGCATAGAGAGTGTTTGATATTTCAAAGGTTGAAGGTTGATGTTCATGGTCAGAAACAAATCTTTATGTCTATGTGACTTAACTGCTAACATAAATCCCTTGTCTCTTTTCTTTTTTTTTTTTTTTTTTTTGTAATAGGGATTGAACTCAAGGACACTTGACCACTGAGCCACATCCCCCAGCCCTATTTTGTATTTTGTTCAGAGACAGAGTCTCACTGAGTTGCTTAGCACCTCACTTTTCCTGAGGCTGGCTTTGAACTCATAATCCTCCTGCCTCAGCTTCCCAGGCTCTGGGATTACAGATGTGCACCATGGCGCCTAACCAATCCCTTGTCACTATATCTCATTTCTTAGCCCTCTACTTAGATCCAGCTGTAACATGAAGTGTCAGGTGAATTTTCAGATGTGATAGGGGAATAAAGAAAGGGAGGAAGGGAGAGAGGGGAGGAGGAAGGGAGAGAGAAAAAAATAATTAATGTTGAAATTAGTTTAAGGGTATGTTACTTATGATTAATAAGGAATTCATGGCTTGTTTAAGCAGCCATAATTATCTACCAAGGTAAAACAATGCAGTTTTATGACTTAAAGTTGTAAAAGTCATTCAGCTAGCTTTGACTTTAAATGATCCAGTTTGTCTTATTCCTAGTTGCCAATGAAAAGAGTCCATTAAATAAATTGGTCAAGACAGGATCAAGATGCTCTCTTAGAAGGTTAATGTGAGAATTGGTCAATTTAGAGTAAATTTTTCCTCAATAAGAAAATATGAGTTTTTCCTCTATACTTGATATGAGGTTTGAGAAGGCTTAAAAAATAATATATTATTGGGATATAAGAACTATTTTCTTGAGACACTAAATGGGAAAACAGACACATCCAGAAAGAAGACCCTTGTAGTATTTTTTAAAATTTTACACTTGGTCCTCAAGATTCTACCAGCTCCACTTGAAGTCCCTGGCAACCATGAGTCCACAGATATGGAGTGACACAAATCTTAGCTCTAATTTATGGCAATATGTGGGCAAAAGGAAGAATTGAGATGATTGCGGATAGAGAACAGAATGTTTATTATTCAGGAAAAGTTAGGAATCTTGCCACACAAAAGGTGGAATAAAATTCCAGCAAGAATAATGAGGGTGACCATTTATCATCTCCAGGAGTTGTGTCTTTGGAATTATCAGTGATAGAAAGAGAAGTTGTGAACCAAATTTGATTAGTGGTTACTCTAGAAGAGGTAGATAAAGAAAGAGTGAAACATGGAGTAGTTCCTTTAAGGACAGCTACTAGAGACTTAAATGTTCCTTTGACCTGAAACATTACCAAGTTCATTTTGCTGTATAAGTAATTTAGGCTATAAGTCTTGTATCTAGGAACTAAAAACGTATGAAAGTCATAAGCCCCTCTCTGACTTCCTTACCACATTACAAAAAGTGCACGTGTTGTGTATAGAATAGCAATACTTAACCAAGCCTTTTAAGAATAACTCTACACTACAATATATATATATGAAATATATATATTTCATATCTTGATGTTACATTACAAAACTTCTTTCTTTATGCATAGTCTCCATATTAAGTAATATCTAGTGGCTATATAAACATCATTGGTATTAATATATGACTTACGATTTTGCATTTTGGTTACTTCCAGTTTTTATCTTGTCTATTAAGATAGATGATTCATTAATAAGCATCAAGCAGTACAACTGTGTGCTTGTTGTTGTAAAGCCTCAGAATAAATCTCTGAGGTCAAATCGCAACATCTGTGCACATACATGTCTTGATAACTATGGTGAATTACATGTCTTTAGAACTATGGTGACTTTTCACTTTGGTACATTTAAGAAGTTTGTAAAATTTTGTAATAGTGAAGACATTGCATCCAAGAATCAGTTTTGCAAAATCTTTGTTTGCAACTTATATTCTACAAGTTACAATGAATTTTCTATAAATATTGATGCTGTAGGATTAGAACCTAAGGATTATTTTAATCAATATTTATGCAATCATTCTAAGGATGAGCATTTCCCACGTGTGTATGTACTCTGCTTTTTGTAAGTGTGTGTTATCTCTTTGCACTCATTTTAGATTTTAAAATTACAAAACCAAATGTGGAAGCTTATATTAAGGCATTGTCTTCTCTTGGTAGTTATAACTTACTTGCAAGACTAAAAGAGGAGGGGAATGGTTCATTTGACATGTCTATTTGCAGCAGTGTTGTATCCATCAGTATGAATGACACATTATGTCATAATGAGTGATACTTGATAGGTAACCGGGACTGTTGGAGAACAAAACTCTAAATCATGTTTAGAGTTTCAATGATGCCAGATGCTCTTTTCCTAAAGCTGTCTTATTGACTAAATTTGAGATGGCTAGCAGGCAAAATAAAATTAAACCAAAAATGGATGATGAATGAATTCAAAAGGCAAAGTCAAGGATATAAACAGGTAACATTTCCCTTGAAACCCAGTTTGTAAAAGACAGACTATAATTCTTCCAAACAATATAACATAAATAACACAGAAGTTGGCTTTAAAGTGTAATTGATTGCACTATTTATAGGAAAACATAAATCCAGAGACAAGCAGGACAAGGGTGGGACATATAAACAGGAATAGAATATGGAATTATAGATTAATGTAAAGCCTCAGAATGATAAAGAGAGATATTGAAGAGAGATATTGAGTTATTAAGTAAATTATAAGCCATTCATTTCTATCTTCTGGTGTTTTTTATTTCTAGATATTGATAACGAAAATGATTAAAACTAGTTTGGGAATTGATAAACAGTATTCTTAGACTAGGAGCTCCCATACGTTGATTGTTCTGTAGTATAATTTCTTATTAGCTCCTAACTACAGAGACTCTTTCTGTTGATTCTAGTTGAAGGAAATAGGTAAATGCCAAAGAAATATTTGGAAATAATGGATAGTGATTTCTCCCTACAGTTTTCTCTACATTTTGGCTGATAAAACATCCTCTATAAAGTTTGATTCTTGTGTTGAGACTGACTCATGCTGCCTCGACTTCTGGACCATCTCCACCTACACAGAGAGTTCTTCCATTCATTCAATGTGGAAAAATATGTTTTTTTCTATGAACAGACCTATCAAACCAGCACTTGTGATTTTATTTATTTATTTATTTATTTATTTATTTATTTATTTTGTGTGTATACATATGTGGTTAGGGAAAACCTCTTATGAGTGTTAATAAATGTTTTTCCTGGGCTATTTTGTCTCTGATGTTATGAGAGATTAGTTGTCCTTCCAGATTCTTACATATACCTTCTTTTGGTTTCATTTTTCTCTAGATAATTTTTTTTGAAATATGGTGAAAAATTTGGGGGGGGGGGGTAAGAAAAATAGTTATCTTTAGCATTGTTTTGGATGAAGTCTTTGATTCCTAGGTGGAAAGCAGACTCTTAAATGGTGGGTTTTCTTTCCTTTTAATTCTACTTATTGAAAATGGCAGTGGTAAGGCTGCTGCACATTCTGAGCACAGATGTCCTCCTTGGATGTCTCCCAGAGCATCTAACAGTCCTTTCTTCCATGTGAGGCTCACAGGTTACTTATAAGAGAAAGAAGGAGCAGAGTCAGGGAAGGAGACATGACTATATGAACAGAGGCAGAGAGAAAGACAGATTTGAAAACGGTAGTCAGTGTCCAGAATGGAGCCATTCACAGAATTATTCAGGAAACCTGTAAAGCTGGAAAGGCAAAGAAATGGATTTTTCCTGGGAGCCTCCAGTAGCAATACAGTCTTGCTGACATCTTAATTTCAACTCTGTAAGAATCATTTCTGATTTCTGAGTTAATGAAATTTTTCCTAATAAACACATTATTTTAAGCCATTAAATTTGTGTTACTTCATTATAAAACCAATATAAAATTCATACAATATAGTCTCAAATATTTTCCTATATGTTAGATAAATATATATATATATATATATATATATATATATATATATATATATATATTCTATGTATAATATCCTTGGAAGGAGTAACTATTTTTATATAAAGGCATATATAAATATATAAGTAGATAATTTAAAATAAATGTATATGTGTGTGTGTATACACAGATAAGGTATTCACAGATATATGTATATGTAAACATATATGTTTTTATATATTCAATAAGTAGATGTATATGTACATCTTATTGATCCGTGTTACTAACAAAACTGCAATATTCTTTTCAAGTTGGCCTCAGTTTGGAGAAATACTATACACAGTGCAATCAACCAGTAGAGTAGCATATAACTAGCTAACATAAGCTAACTCAGTTTTTTATGAAATTCTGGGTTGTGGATCATGTGGAACAATCCACTGATTGACCTAAGACCTCCTAATATTTTGCATATTTCAGATGATCATTTCTAGGATATACAGAGTCATATATTATTTTTCAGTGCTAAGAGCTGTTTATAAATCTAATTTTACTATTATGTAGCTTCTAAGCATTTGCTTTCAAAATGTTACCAATTTGATATTCTTTATTTATTATGCTTATGATTTGTACTCTAGTATATGAGCAAAGGTAAGGACAGTTGGCAAACAAATGTTACACTTATCAATTTTTTGGTAATTTTATTTTGTAGAAAAATTGCTTGTATCTGAAAACATCTTTTGTTACAATAACTTAGCATCAGTCTTTAACTCTGCTATTTCTTGAATTGTTTTACCTTTCAGAGATAAAATAGTCATGTGATTATTTATCCAAGTACGGTTTATGCATTTTTAACTTGATATAAATTGTATTTTCCTAAAAGAGTGTGTTTTGTATGTAGATGTATATTTGTGTTTATGTATGTCTCTAAATGAATGTGT